>NC_072485.1:43365174-43570174 GCF_027574615.1 Eptesicus fuscus | reverse complement strand
CAATGATTTAGGGTTCATGGCATTGACTGGGCACCTTTGCAGGGGTGAAGATAGAAAGAAGAAACATTGAAGAACACAAACACAAGAGAATGAGACCAGAATCTGGGGGCAAGAAAAGAGTTGATGTGTGATTTGTGATAAAGGATGAGTGATAGTGATTTCAGGAACTGATAATATACCTCAGGCATCTAGCAAGAGTAGAACTGGCTCCCAACAATTGGCCAGTAAGTCTTACGCTTTCCATGTTTATCCCCATAATTTTTCATTACCAGCTTTTTCAATAATAACCCCTCAATCCCACCATCCCTGAACTCACTTATGTACCCCCCACCTGCCAACCTAGCCTCATTACTCTGGAATAAGTCAGATGCTGTGATTGTTCTTGAAGGATTTTTATTCCAATTATGATTATATTTGACACAGGAAAACTTTATCCCTAATAGAAAAAGCCAGTGGTCTATGGATTGGGGTGTCAAAGAAGAGCAAACGTGTGGAAATCAAAGTATTGAGTTGACTTACTATCTATCCTAATTATATCAGCCAATAGAGACTTCCCATCATAGAAGCATGCCTACTGACTTGTTTCCTTCACTTGAGGTTTCCACTTCTCCTTCCTTAAAAAGCATGAGATAAAGCTGACAGTTTATTTATTTATTTATTTATTTTCAGGCAAGGAATGGATTCCTGAGCTATGCACTCCCCCACTTTATGTTCCATTTCTTAGGCACTCAGTGAGAGCAAGTTGAATCCCAATCTCTGGCTCTGTGAGAAGATGTTTCAACACTGCCATCTGCTGGTGTGAATAAATATATCAGGTCTCTAGGGAATTGAGTGAGAACATAGTCCTAAGAAATGATGTCTACTCTTCTGGCCCTAAACCTCCTTCTTTGCTCTAGGGAGTAAGAAAATACCTCTTAGGATTTGTAAGAGGCTGATGAATTTTGGTCATCAGGGAAAAATTATGTTAGAAAACACAAATCTTCTATAGCTGGGACCAGCAAAGAGCGGCCTACTCCTGTAGCAGTCACTTCCCACTGTTATTCCTGAACAATGAGTAAGTAGATAGCTAGAAATGTGTACTAGTTCAAGTGGACATAAGAATATATATCTTAAAGTGCAAAACTTAGTGAAGCCAAGAGTATAAATTTATTTTATAAAAGTAAAGAGTACAAATTTATTTTGATAGAGTCTGACGTGGAACTTTTAGGAAATACAATTCAATACATTGAGGAATCTGCTTTTGAGGATTGAGAGGTTAAAGGAAACTAGCAGCATGTTATTGGACAAGTTTGGTAGACCTGAATACATTATATTTTACAAGGAGAGGATCATGAGTTACTTGAATCTTTGTAGTATCATATCTGAAGCTATATAATTTAAAAAGGGGGATGGTGGTTACAGGCAACATGTTGGCCCAATATAAGGAGGTTTTTCTAAGAGAGAGAGAGCTGTACAATAATTAGACAGACAGGCATGGAAAGGAATCAACCTACATAGAGTCATCAGCCAGGAAGCTATGCTAAAGAATTCTGTTTTGAGAGGGTGATTTGGCAGAATAATCTCCTAAACATTCCAAGTTTAAAATTTATGAGTATGGTTGTTGGGAGCCAGTAAAGAACTCAGAATAATATTTGGATGTTGACTTGGATTTATGGAGAAATATTTTGAAAAATTTAGGGCAATAACACAAAAAAGGGATAAATCAACTTGATTTAGATGTAGACAACTAATTACTTAGAAACGTTTCTGCTCTCACGTTAACACATACATTCATAGATGCATACTCTTGTCAGCCCTAAAACTGAACTATAGTTTCCTACTTATCTCCAGTTACTGGAAAGTGTGAAGTGTTCACAGCAACAAACTTTGTGTTGCAATACATATTTTGGAGTCTTTCTGTCTCTGCTGCCTCCCCAGTCACTTCCACCTGAATGTACCTATGTGTTTGCCATTATTCTTCTTGCAATATCTTGGACAATTCTCAAAGAGACCCACTTGTATTTTTCTTGTTTCAGGTTTCACAGAAGATTTAAAAGTGTGCTTTCTGATTCTCTTCAACAGTAAGTAGCTCTGATTTCTATATAAGGATTATGTCTGTCAATACTTCCTACATATAGAGATCTAGGCTTCCAATCTCATTCATTAAGTTTATCTCTAAACACTTCAGCATCTTCTTCATTGCTCTTCTGGTGAAACAATAAAAGTCTTCTCCTACACCAGGTACTCTTTAATCCTTTTAATTTTATAAACTAATATTTTCAAAATGTCCTCACTTTATTGTGTGGAAAGCAGACTATGTGAGGAGCTGTGGGTACTTATCTAAAAGTAATTGATATATAAGATTTGTTTCCTGAATTAGAATTGCCATGGTAATATACAAAATTATACAGCTGCCAATGTCTATCTTGATGGAGTCTGGGCCCTGCATATTTACAAATTCCTTGGTGAGAAGGAAGTTCAAGGTAAGGAGAGGTAGTTTTATTGGTGGAATCACAATGCTAGAAAGAGCCTTCAATCAATAACTTGTCAAATAAATGTTGGTATGTTCTATAGAAATACCCAACCCTGCTAGTCTAAAGTGATGGTAAAAAGAGAGGAAGTGAAGAAGAGAGAAAAGTGGAGCTCAAGTATTCTAACCAATATAGTGTATTTTGGTGTTTACCTATCTAAAGTATCATTCCAATGTTGTTGTTTTTTAATTTTTTTCTGATTTCCATGAATAGGTTAGAAGAAGAGAGAGAAGATGGAATGGGGAGGAAGAACACCACCAAGCAGCCTGATAACGTTGGACCCATCATAGGCATAGGTGTGCAAATACTAAGTTTTTGCAATGTGGGTATCACTGAGTGGGCAGATGACTTTTGCTAATGTATATGCTGGTAAAACATTCTGTTGGGCCAGTGTCCATTGTCTCACTCATTTAAAAAATGCTAAATAAGCTGCTGAAGTTGATTATCCTATTTCTGTCATTCAATATTTGTGTGACTGGTTGATAATAGGACATAGACCAGTACAGAGAATCACAGTTTGCCAAATTTGGTTCCTTTGCAAGGCAGGACACTGACCTGCCATGCCCATTCCAAATGGCAACATGTTCATGCCCTCTGTGTTGACCTTTTATTGGAATCCCTGGCTTGGAAACTATACAGTGCTGATTTGGGATTCTATTCTGGGTTATGTACCTCATTGCTTTGATAAAAATTCTCTACTTTTGCTCATCATCAAATCTGAACCCAGTCTCTATGAGTCTATGTATGTCTTCTTGGACATGTTGGGAGCCATGGACATTGCACTTAGCATCAGAATGGTCCCCAAGATGCATGGTAATTTTGGGTTCCACTTGCGAGAAATGTATTGTGATGCTTGCCTTTTCCAGATGTGGCTCATCCACAAATTTCAGGGTATTGAATCAGGAGTCCTGATGGTGATGTTTCTGGACCACTATATAGCAATCTGTTATCCTTTAAGGCATGCTACCCTATTCACTCAACAACTAGTCTGCTATAATTAACATATTATACTTTTATTATTAAAGATTGTACACCTGAAACCTACATAATTTCATTGAACAATGTCATCCTAATATAGTCAATAAAATAAAAGAAAATCATAATCCCCCACATGATAGTCAAATAGGTGACAGCTAAATATAATTAAGCAGTCTTAATGGACTAAGGGAAAAAGGCAAATTATATTTATGGGATAGTAATGTCCTGATTATGGCTCTATTCTTAGCTTTGAAATTTCACTTTCTACTGCTCCTCAGAGAAGGTTATGTTTTAATGTATTTCACTGTCACTGAACTAAAGATTTGTTGAGGTGGTAGGTGGTGGAGGAAGAGGATGTGTTACTTTCCTCCCCCTCTTTCCCTTTATTCCCTGCTTTGGATACAGTGGTTCCAATCTAGTTCTTTGATGCCCTATCCTCTATTGACTATATCCCCCCTGCATCCCTCAGAATGAGATTAGGAAGGAATGGAGTGGGCTGAAATGTTTGACTTAAGAAGAGATAAGGTCCCAGTATTGCCCTCTAGCTAAGACTTTTCCCCTTGGAGAGGAAGCTCTTTTTATACAGAGGGTTCTGGGAGAGTTTCACATTGACTTCTCTTCCAACAGGAGGTATTTCTTTGATCCTAACTGAGAATCTGTTGGTGATTATACAAGTAAAGTCTATGTAATATGTGGGACACCTTCTGAATGAAGACAATAGAGTTTCTCATGCTCATGATAATCTATATGCAGCTTCCAGCAACTTGTCAGATTTCATAGTGAAGTGGTTTACTGTTGTAACTTTAAATGACCTCTGCTCCAAGCAGCTGGATACTGTGAGCTGTAGCTCCTTGGATGTGCTTGTCTCTCTATGTTTCAGATGGATGATTTAACCTGTGACCTCATTTCTAAGAAAGTTTTAAGGAAAGTCATTGATTGATATTTAGTTTGCGTAGCTTTTCCATGTCAGGACAGGAGTAACAATTCTGAGCTTATTACATGTCAGAGCTAAAAGAGAAGTTATCAAACATTTTTTTAAAGTTTATAATGTAAATACAGTTTTCCAGGGGAGACATTGTTACTGATTTGTACTTCATCCTGGCCCAGACCTCTTTTCCCTTCTATCTCATTTCTCCTAAGAGACCCATCAGCATTCCAGAGGGATCTCCTGAACATTGAAATAGCCTATTACAAAGCAACCATTACTACCAACTTAACCACAGAGTCCTCAATACCGATGGCTACACTGTCATATTTTTTAACCATTACAAGATATGCATATTTGTCTAGCTGCTTCAGTAGAAATTATAACTTTATATTTTCAAAGAATAATCGCTATTTTTAATCATTATCTACAATATATCAAGGATTGTGAGACAGAAATCAAGATAAAACATTTGAGAGTAAAATGGAAAATGAAGATTTACAAATATATAAATGATGTCACACATTTATAAGAGAAAGTATGGGTCTTTGAGAAATGAGATTTGGAGAGGAGGATCCACATAAAATTCTAATATTTATGTAGCTCATAACCAGAAACAATTTAAAAAAATCATATTTTAAGATGGCATTGGAAATCAACGAAGGGTAGACAATGATTATAAATAAACTATTGCTGGTGGGTCAGAAGCCTTGAGAGCAAGATAAAAATCTGTGAAATTCTTGAGGGACTGTGGAGGACATAGAGAAAATCAGATCTTCCCTTAGACTCCATTGAGAGTTTACTGAGATTAAAGGCCTTCCTTTGGGTATTCACAGTCTGATGAAGGAGATGACATGCAAGTGAAAACACGAAGAGCACATGGTAAGATCTTTAACAGAAATGAAGACTCCGTGACTGCTTGACTGTAGTGGTAGAAATAGAGAAGGCAAGGATAATTCTGAGATTTCCTAATGGCTGGGTGGTATCTGTTGTTGCCAACAAATAAGATGCATTTGGATAAAAGAGAATGGGAGAAGTTACTTTGAGGTATTTTTATGTGTTCTTATTTCAATGCCTTAGTATAAAATATATAAAGTATTCAAAAGAGACTGTAGATATTACTTGATATTACTAGATATTACGTGTATTCCAATAGAGTTCTCTACTCTGAAGAAGCAGATTGCAGGCAAGGGCAAATGCTGACTGACTCAGAAACAGACAAAATAGCAAAGCTCAGGTTGTCAAAAGAAATAAGGTACTTATATGGTTCAGAAGCAGATAGAATGCTATTGGCAGTAGAAAATTAGAGAGGTCTGGGCAGGTATTTGAATTTCCTGGCAGACTGCTAAAGATAATATAAAGCATAACCTTATTGAAACAAATGCATTTCTGCAAAATTTATTTCAAAATAAGCATGGGAGAAGACAGAGAAAACTTTTGAGATCAGAGGAGTAACTGTACAAGCAGACCATGATTTGGGGGTAGTTCTCCATAATTTCCTCTGTGTGCCACATTATATGGCTCTGACAGGAAGCTTAGCTTGTTAAGAGGTCACTTTACTTGTTTTCTCTTGGTACAGATGACATGTTATGATCTTGTAAGTGTTTCTTTTCTCTTGGTGTAGATGACATGTTACTATCTTATATGTTAGTTTATTAAAAACTAAAAGAAGATTTTAAAATATTTACCTATATTTACCAAGAGTGTTGATGCTTGTTTGTAATCTTAGGTGCGTTAGCCTTTTGTATGTTTGATTCTCCCAAAAGCAAATATAAGAATGGAACTTGGCCAACCAAATTTCCAAGTGGAAAACAATCATTTGAGAATTTGCAAAGAGCAAGAGTTTGGTAAATTCTTAAAACCTCTTCACTCTCTGAATATTCACTATTTCCAGGTTTTGTCCTAAATTCTTATTTTTGTCTTGGGTTATAGACTTTATCCCCGTATGCAGTAATTTCTACAACACTAAGCTTCTTTATTGTGGCTAAAGCATAAGTTCTGAATTTTTATGAATTATATAAAAAATTTTACTTTTAACAAGGAATAGCAGATCATTCCATCCCTCCCCCCACGTACATATTATTTAGATTTAGACATCTACACAAGGAATCATTGCCATTAGGAATATTTATCAATATATCTTGAGTTTTCACATCAGTAGTGTTCAGGACCATAAATTGAGATGCTGGAGCAATTATAAATTTAAAAGCATGTTAAGACGAGTGAAGTGCAAATGCCAAAATTATGATACTTATGATACTAGGAAGAACCTTGATACTATAAAGAACAATAGGGATCAGTTACCAAAACCAAAGGACAGGGTGAGAACAGGAGTCACAAGAAACTACTCCTGCTGCTGAGACTAATAGGGCGGAATTGCACCTGCTTTGTCCTTTATTATTGTTAGTCAGGGAAGATGCTAGAAACAGAAGGAGTGATGTCTTGCAGCTGGGAGTCAAGGCTTTGCAGAAAATGAATGGCTTATCAGTGCTTATTTATAGCAACTTTACATCATTTGACAACATGAAGAAATAATATATTCCATTTTTTTCCTGTTAATATGATTGTGTTATGCTCTGGGCTTCTTAAGGAATTCATTGAAAATTGAGACAAATTTGTCTTTGATTAATGATAAGGCATTGATTGCCTTTAATTTTTATGTTTGTTCTATATTTTAGTGTTAGAAGTTCTTATTCTAAATTTCTGATTATTTTACTCTGCTCACTATGAATAAGTATTATTATTTTTGAAACACCTGTAACTTATTGTGTGTGTGTTTATGTATATGTATCCACACTTGATATCAATTTCTTTGAAAAGACAACTTGTTTTTTTCTCTAAAACTGTTTATATCACAGAATCCATGTTGGATTTCACACAATAATGACGCTTTTATATTACTAACTGACCCTTATATAGGAAATAAAAACTACAGGGTAGAATTGAATACAATTCAAAACTTAGGAAAAATTATCTAAAAGATGTGAACTCAGTCTTCTCATTTGCAGGTGAAGATGCTGAAACTTAGAATGGCGAAGAGGTATACCTGATTACTCACAGAGGTTTAGGAGGAGTCAGCCCTCCAGGTAGGCTGTTAAATCCTGTGTCTGGATTTTCTACTTGCTGAACCATGGAAGAATCACTCTGTTACACTCATTTCTTCTAGTGGAGAATTAACTGGCTACTATGTATGTAAGCATGTAACCTACTGAGTTTTAACATGACAGACAATTCTACACATGCCTACATCTCTTCTTTCTTCCTGGTTGGTATTCCCAGTTTGCAAGACTTTCACTGCTGGTTTGGCATCCCTGTCTGCCTCCTGCTTGTCCTGGCTCTGCTGGGGAACAGCATAATCATTCTCACCATCAAATTAGAGCCTAGCCTCCACCAGCCTATGTATTTCTTCCTTTGCATGCTGGCAATGAATGACTTGGCTCTTGCCTTTTCCGTAGCCCCCAAGATGCTTGGAATCTTCTGGTTGGAAGCTCATGGGATTGACTTTAATATCTGCCTAGCACAAATGTATTTCATTCACACATTTTGCATAATCGAGTCAGCCCTCCTAGTTGCCATGGCCTTTGATCGGTATGTAGCTATTTGCATCCCACTGCGTTATACAACCATCCTGACAACAACCATGGTCATTAAAATGGGTCTGGGTAGCATGACCCGAGCTATACTTATGGTTTTGCCCTGTCCTCTTCTCATTAAGAGGCTACCATATTATACCCAAAATGTCATCAATCATACCTATTGTGAGCACATGGCTGTGGTGAAGTTGGCCAGTGCCAACACTCTCATTAACAGAGCATATGGAATCTCAGTGGCCCTTTCAGTGATGGTATTGGACCTAGGGCTCATAGCCACATCCTATATCAAAATCCTCCAGGCTGTCTTTCAGCTCTCTTCCCAGAATGCCCGCTCTAAAACACTGAGCACCTGTGCTGCCCATGTCTGCACTATTCTTGTCTCCTACACACCTGCGCTATTTAGCTTCCTAACTCACCGCATTGGCAGGAAGGTACCTCCAAGCGTCCACATAATTTTTGCAAGTTTGTATCTTCTGGTACCCCCTACAGTAAATCCCTTGGTATATGGTGTCAAGACCAAGCAGATTCGTAACCGAGTGATGGGTCTCTTCTTCCCAAACAAGAAAATTTCTGAAAACTGATATATATATATATATATATATATATATAAACTCATGTTGGTAGAATCTGTTTCATGGAATCCTAGTGCATTAACAATACTTGCAACGTTGTCTCCAACATGGTACTTCTCCATTCAGCTGTGTCTTCCATCAGAGATATTTGATGCTGCACATTTATATTTTCTTTCTTTTAGAAATAAAGGAAGGCCCCTCTTTAATGGAAGCTTTCAATAACTCTTAGCAACAATTGTTATTTATTATTATTATTATTTTTTTAATATTTTTATTGAGGTATTATATGTGTACATATCTTACTATTACCCCCCCCACCCCACACCCACACATGCCCTCCCCCCCCAGAGTTTTGCGTCCATTGTTTATGCTTATATGCATGCATACAAGTCCTTCGTTTGATTTCATAACTCCCCCACCTTTCCCAAACTTTCCCCCTGTACTTTGAAAGTCTGTTTGATGCTTTACTGTCTCTGTATCTATGTTTTTGTTCACCACTTTATAATGTTCTTTACTATCCCTAAATGAGTGAGATCATGTGGTATTTTTCTTTCATTGACTGGCTTATTTCACTTAGCATAATGTTCTCCAATTCCATCCAGGTTGCTGCAAATGATGAGAATTCCTTCTTTTTTATGGCAGCATAGTATTCCATTGTGTAGATGTGCCACAGTTTTCCAATCCAGTCATCTGCTGATGGGCACCTAGGCTGTTTCCAAATCTTAGCTATTGTAAATTGTGCTGCTATGAACATAGTGGTGCATATATCCTTTCTGATTGGTGTTTCTAGTTTCTTTGGATATATTCCCAGGAGTGGGATTACTGGGTCAAATGGGAGTTCCATTTTCAGTTTTTTGAGGAAACTCCATACTGTTCTCCACAGTGGCTGCACCAGTCTGCATTCCCACCAGCAGTGCACGAGGGTTCCTTTTTCTCCACATCCTCGCCAACACTTGTTGTTTGTTGATGATAGCCATTCTGACAGGTGTGAGATGGTACCTCATTGTTGTTTTGATTTGCATCTCTCGGATAATAAGTGACTTTGAACATGTTTTCATGTGTCTCTTGGCCTTCCTTCTGTCTTCTTTTGAAAATATTCTGTTTAGGTCTGTTGCCCATTTTTTTATTGGATCATTTATCTTCCTCTTATTGAGTTGCATAAGCTGCCTGTAGATGTTGGAGATTAAACCTTTATCAGTGATAGCATTTGCAAATATGTTTTCCCATGCAGTGGGCTTTCTTGTTGTTTTGTTGATGGTTTCTTTTGCTGTAAAAAAGCTTTTTATTTTGATGTAGTCCCATTTGTTGATTTTCTCTTTAGCTTCCATTGCCCTAGGGGCAGTGTCAGTGAAGAAGTTCTTGTGGCATATGTCTGAGATTTTGTTGCCTGTGGATTCCTCTAGTATTTTTATGGTTTCCTGTCTTATGTTTAAGTCCTGTATCCATTTTGAGTTTATTTTTGTGTATGGTGTAAGTTGGTGATCTAGTTTCATTTTTTTGCATGTATCTGTCCAGTTTTCCCAACACCATTTATTGAAGAGACTGTCTTGACTCCATTGTGTGTTCATGCCTCCTTTGTCAAATATTAATTGAGCATAGTGGTTTGGGTCGATATCTGGGTTCTCTATTCTGTTCCATTGATCAATATGTCTGTTCTTGTGCCAGTACCAGGCTGTTTTGAGAACAGTGGCTTTGTAATACAGCTTGAAATCTGGTATTGAGATCCCACCTACTTTATTCTTCTTTCTGAGGATTGCTGAGGCTAGTCGGGGTCTTTTTTTATTCCAGATGAATTTTTGGAGAGTTCTTTCTAGGTCTGTGAAATATGCTGTCGGTATTTTGATGGGGAGTGCATTGAATCTGTAGATTGCTTTGGGTAGTATGGACATTTTAATGATGTTGATTCTACCAATCCAGGAACATGGTATGTTCTTCCATCTGTTTACGTCTTCCTCTATCTCTTTTTTCAGTGTCCTGTAGTTTTCTACGTATAGGTCTTTTACCTCCTTAGTTAAGTTTATTCCTAGGTATCTTAATTTTTTTGGTGCGATGGTAAATGGGATTGCTTTTTTAGTCTCTCTTTCTGTAAGTTCATTATTGGTGTATAGAAAAGCCATAGATTTCTTGGCGTTAATTTTGTATCCCGCTACATTGCCGAATTCATTTATTAAGTCTATTAGTTTTTTGATGGAATCTTTTGGGTTTTTTATGTACAATATCATGTCATCTGCAAATAAGGACAGCTTCACTTCTTCTTTTCCAATTTGGATGCCTCTTATTTCTTCTTCTTGCCTAATTGCGATAGCTAATACTTCCAGTACTATGTCAAACAGGAGTGGTGAGAGTGGGCATCCCTGTCTTGTTCCTTTTCTTAGGGGAAATGGTTTTAGTTTTTGCCCATTGAGTATGATGTTTGCTGTGGGTTTATCATAAATAGCTTTTATTATGTTGAGGTATGAGCCTTCTATTCCCACCTTGTTGAGAGTTGTTATTTATTATTGATATTATTTCAAATTCTATATTTATTGATAACATTTTAATATCCTGAAATGTGGAATGACTAGGCTAATTATTGTCAAAATTTAAAGCTTCTCAATACACTGGACAATGCATTTTAAACAAACAGTTGTGTTTTTTTCATTTTTATATGTTCCATGCTCTGTTTAAAAGTTCTCAAATGAAAATGGTTATTATCAAGTTTATTTTGACTTATTATGGTAATAATGACTTAATTTTCAAATAATGATCACTGTGCTTTTGACTGTTTACTGATCACTTTACATGTATTTACTTCTTTAGTCCACAAAACTATACAGTGAGATAGGTGTTATTATGCTTACTGTATCAATTAATAAACTGAGACAGAGAGGTTGTATAAGTTGCCCAAAGAAGTAGTAATGTAAATTTGAACCACGGACTCTAGCTTTTGAAACATGCTTTTTACCTTGTAATATTGTCTACCATGATGGAAGTCTTACACTTATTTATTTTAAGAATATGGAAATCTATTTTAAAATATATTTTACTCTCCTACTCTCCTACATTTGATCTTTTTTTTTTTTAGATATTGTGGTAGATTTTCTCAAGTCTACCTTAACCCCTTGTTATAATTTTCAGGGATTACTTCTATTTTACTAGATAAATGTCCAATCAATGTAGCCTTTTATCACTATTACTATTATTTCCAAATTTAAGTGAAATTTCCAGAGACACAAAATCCTACTTACTGACATTCAATACATTTTTTAATAATATAAATTATTGGTCATATTCATTAATGCTTTATTTGAAAACAATTATTTTCTTAATAATATTAATTTTATTTTGCATGGAGCACAGAGGAAAATACTTTGGGCATATGTATAAATGATCTGTGCAATACATCCTTTTACATTTTGCTCATTTCATTGGATGAGAGTTCATTGAGTTGCAAATTAATGATTTTTGAGCAAAGTTGAAATATATATTTCACATATTTAAAGAACATTTGCGTGTGTTCAAATAAATTAATTCTTCAAAACTGGCTTTTTATGTGTGTTGTTTTAGTTTTAGTTTTGCAATAGAAATACTCTTATTTGTTGCTGACTATATATATATACCCTATTAACTTTTATACGTCTTATATAGCAGTGTGTTTTGTTACACTAATGTAATTCATTCATTTCCTCAATGACCATATCTTGGGAAGCATTATCAGATATTTTAGAGTTACAGCTATAGGGAGAGAACGTCAAGGTCAAATATTGCTTCATCACTAAAAGCTGGTGAATTTTATTTTTAAGTTTGTAAATTGTGATTTTATCATTGATTGAATGCAAAAAAATATTTTTTATACTTTATGGAATCAGGGTAAAAATTAAATGATATAATAAATGGAACGCAAGTATCACAATGGTCAACAAAGTCTTCTTTCATAAGTACCAGTGTCAATGCCATTATAAGCATTGGAAATATGAAAATAAATTAGCAAAAGTATTTTTCAAGGTGTCTAAAGTGTTCCTGACTAGTTATCACTACCCAGAGATCCCATTTCTGTATTCAACATGTCCAAAAGTGAACATTTTGCTCTTATTCACTCACCCAAATACCCTACAAAATTTCTTATCTTAGTCAGCAAGAGAGAATCAGTAGTGTCATAGAATATTTATTAAAAGTCAAATATATGCCAAAAATATATGAAAAACAAAGGAGGAGGAAAAGTAAATTAATTAAGTGAAACAAAAAATAATCCAACATCTATTCCAGAAAATGTAGAAAAAGATAACTTTAATATAATATAGTTTTTAAAATGTGTAAATAATTACGGAACAACAAAATAATTCTGTGTCTGAGAAAAAAATCAAATTAATCATGTTTAAAGAGATACCAAGAAAAAACTGAGTTCAGTCTTAAAGAATGATAGTAATATTATCAGTAAACAGGGCAAGAATTTCCAAATAGAGGTAACATCACAATTGATGTAAATAGGCATAATAAGAAAAGTGAAACTACATCCAGAAGTCAGTAGTGTCATAAAAATAAAAGAAGAGAACTTCAAGAAAAAAACATATAATTAGAAAAGAAGCAAGGACTTTCAATAGAAAAATATATAGTGTGTGACACTATGAAGGGCATTGGTCACCTTGGGAAATAAAGGAGAGTGCAATGACACTGAAGAAAATATCCACACAGTCTTGTGCACGTGAATAATCCCGGACCCAGTAATAAATCTAGTTCAAAAACTGAATATTTTATTAAATGGCTACACGTTATTTTGCACCTATAGTGTCTATTATTACTATTGATCAATCACATTGAATATGAACATGTCAGGTCTATGGGACAACCTATAGTATACAGACCACACAAGCTTGCGGCTTCTTTATGTGAATAAGATCTAATTGGAGTGCCACCTTATCCATTAATGTATGGAATCTTTTGCCCTATACAGTAAGTCCTCATTTAAAATCGTTGATAGGTTTTGAAACTTCTATAGAAACAACATAAATTGAAACCAATTTTAAGCTTAGGCTAATTGATGAAAACCAGAGTTAAGTTTCTATGGCATCTCATCCACTTTATAAAAAACTATGTTGAATAGTCCTAACAGGTTTGGCTCAGTGGATAGAGCATTGGCCTACAGACTGAAGGGTCCCTGGTTTGATTACGGGCAAGGGCATGTACCTTGCTTGCGGCCACATCCCAGTACGGGATGTGCAGGTGGCAGCTGGTTGATGTTTCCATCTCAACGATGTTTCTAACTCTCTATCCCTCTCCCTTCCTCTCTATAAAAATCAATAAAATATATTTTTAAAAAACTATGTTGAATGAAATGACATTATTCAAGGACATGCTATAGTGGCAATTAGGACAAAGATCACATGATCATAAAAACTTAAAATATTTACTCTGTTTCTTTACAAATCATTTGTTCACAAGGTGAATAGGTGAAGTTCATAAGATCTTTAGGTTGATAAAACTATTTTGTATTTGATTGTATTGTTGAATATCTAGCCAGGCTCACGAAGAAGCAGAGAGAGAGGACTCAAATAAACAAAATCAGAAATGAAAGTGGTAAAATAACAACAGACCCTACAGAAATACAAAGGACTGTTAAAAAATACTATGAACAACTCTATTCCAACAAACTAGACAACCTGGAGGAAATGGATATATTCCTAGAAAAATACAACCTTCCAAAACTCAATCAGGAAGAATCTAAAAATCTCAATAGGCTGATTATTATGGAGGAAATTGAAGCAGTCATCAAAAAGCTTCCAGCAAACAAAAGCTCGGGGCCAGACGGCTTCACAGGGAAGTTTTACCAAACATTCAAGGAAGAACTAAAATTTATCCTCCTCAAACTATTCCAAAAAATTCAAGAGGAAGGAACACTTCCAAGCTCCTTCTATGAAGCCAGCATCACACTAATACCAAAATCAGATAAAGGCAATACAATGAAAGAGAATTACAGACCAACATCCTTCATGAACATAGATGCCAAAATCGTCAAAATTCTAGCAAATAGGATACAGTATTATATCAAAAAGATCATACATTTATCCTGGGGATGCAAGGCTGGTATAATATCTGCAAATCAATAAATGTGATACATCACATAAACAAATTGAGTGATAAAAACCACATAGTCATATCAATTGATGCAGAAAAAGCATTTGACAAAATCCAATAGCGTTTCTTGATAAAAACCCTCAGCAAAATGGGAATAGAGGGATCATATCTCAACATATTAAAAGCCTTGTATGACAAACCTACAGCCAGCGTCATACTCAATGGGCAAAACTAAAACCATTATACCTAAGAACAGGAACAAGACAGGGATGCCCACTAAGACAGGGATGCCCACTTTCACCACTCCTGGTGGACATAGTTCTGGAAGTGCTAGCCATAGCAATTAGATAAGAAGAGATAAAACGCATCCAAATTGGAAAATAAGATGTAAAACTATCATTATTCACAGATGAGATGATACTGTACATAGAAAACCCTAAAGACTCCATCAAAAAATTCTTAGACTTAATAATTGAATTCAGCAATGTAGCAGGATACATAATTAACACCCAGAAGTCTATGGTGTTTCTATACACCAATAATGAACTTACAGAAAGAGAGATTAAAAAACAGTTCCATTTACCATCACATCAAAAAAATTAAGATACCTAGGAATAAATTTAACTAAGGAGGTAAAAGACCTGTACTCGGAAAACTACAGGACACTGAAAAAAGAGATAAAGGAAGATATAAACAGAGGAAAGAACATAGCGTACTCATGGATTGGTAAAATCAAAATAATTAAAATGTCCATACTACCCAAAGCAATCTATAGATTCCATGCACTCCCCATTAAAATACCAATGGCGCCGAAACCGGTTTGGCTCAGTGGATAGAGCGTCGGCCTTTGGACTCAAGGGTCCCAGGTTCGATCCCGGTCAAGGGCATGTACCTTGGTTGCGGGCACATCCCCAGTGGGGGGTGTGCAGGAGGCAGCTGATCGATGTTTCTAGCTTTCTATCCCTCTCCCTTCCTCTCTGTAAAAAATAAATAAATAAATAGTAATGGTAAATGAAATGTACATTTAAAAAAAAAAATAAAAAAAAAAAAATAAAATACCAATGGCAATTTTACAGACCTAGAACGAAATTTCCAAAAATTCATCTGGAACAAAAAAAGACCCTGAATAGCCACAGAAATCCTGAAAAAGAAGATACGATGGATCTCAATACCAGATATCATGATGTATTACAAAGCCACTGTTCTCAAAACTGCCTGGTACTGGCACAAGAACAGACATATAGATCAATGGAATAAAATAGAGAACCCAGAAATCAACCCAAACCACTATGCTCAATTAATATTTGACAAAGGAGACAAGAACATACAATGGAGTCAAGACAGTCTCTTCAATAAATGGTGTTGGGAAAATTGAACAGATACATGCCAAAAAATGAAAGTAGACCACCAACTTACACCATACACAAAAATAAACTCAAAATGGATAAAGGACTTAAACATAAGAAGGGAAACCATAAAAATATTAGGGAATCCACAGGTAGTCAAATCTCAGACATATCCTGAAGCAATTTCTTCACCAATACAGTTCCTTGAGCAATGGAAACTAAAGAGAAAATAAACAAATGGGACTACATCAAAATAAAAAGCTTCTCAACAGCAAAAGAAACCATCAACAAAACAACAAGGAAACCCTCTGCATGGGAGAACATATTTGCCAATGACATCTCCAATAAGAGTTTAATCTGCAACATTTACAGTGAACTCATACAATTTAACAAAAGGAAGATAAACAACCCAATCAAAAAATGGGCAATGGACCTAAATAGATACTTTTCAAAAGAAGACATAAGGAAGGCCAAGAGACATAGGAAAACTTGCTCAAAGTCACTAATCAATGTTTTCATCGTTGCCAATCCCAAAAAATGCCATTGTTCATTAAGTCCAAACAATGGTGGTCGAATTCTAACAACTGATCAACAATGCGAACTTTGATAAGCAGTTCTCGATAATCAGTTCTCAACAATTATTTGTTATTATTAAAGTTTAACATTATAAAATTAACAAAAATAATATAACACTCATATCCTGGCTAAATAGCCACATGGCCGCCGAAAACCGTATATTCCCTTACCGTTCTCCCACCATTCCCTAGCTTGTCCTGCATTCTTTCCAAAAATCGGGACTTTTTTAAAAAGCCGCGGGACACGGGACGTATTGTTAAAAATCGGGACTGTCCCGCCAAAAGCAGGACGTCTGATCACCTTACACTATGTTCATAGCAGTTTAATTTACAATAACTAAGATTTGGGAACTGCCTAAGTGCCCATCTTCATATGAGTGGATTAAAAAACTGTGGTGTATCGACACAATGGAATACCACGCTGCAGTAAAAAAGAAGGAATTCTTACCATTTGCAACAGCATGGATGGATCTGGAGAGCATTGTGCTAAGCTAAATAAGGCAGTCAGAGAAAGATAAATATCACATGATCTCACTCATATATGGAATACAATGAACAACATAAAGTGATTAACAAAAACAGATCTGGAGACAGAGAAGCATCTATCAGGCTGTCAATCTTCAGAGGGAAGGTAGGGGAGGGTGGAGGTAAGGGGGAGAGATCAACCAAAGGACTTATATGCATGCATATAAGCCTAACCAATGGACACAGACACCAAGGGGGGAGGTGAGGGAATGATTGGGGGGGGGAGATAATTGGGAGATAAGGACACATATGTTATATCTTAATCAATAAAGAAAAATAAACACACTCTTTGTTCAAATATGAATGGATAGCCCTGGCCAGTTTGGCTTAGTGGATAGAGTGTGGGCTTGCAGACTGAAGGGGCCCAGGTTCGATTCCTATCAAGTGCACATGCCCGGGTTATGGCCTCAATACCCAGTAGGGGGCATGCAGGAGGAAGTGGATCAACGATTCTCTCTTGTCATTGATGTTCCTCTCTGAAATCAATAAAAATATATTTTAAAAAAAATAAGCTTTGAGAAGATCAAGCCAATCTTCTAGTATAATCAATTCACTGATAGAACAAAAGAATCAAATCTTTCAAAGAAGATAATATAATTCTAAAATTTAATTATTGTAGTATTCTTAATATCCAGCATAAAACAAAAATTGCTAAATAGACAAAGAAAAAGAAAAATGGGATACATAATCAGGATGTCAAAAAATCTATTAAAAACTTACAGGAATATCAGATATCAGATGCTAAAGTAATATAGCATAAATTTTGCAATTATCAGACATAACAAATATGTTAAGAGATTGAATAAATAAATTATTTTAATGAGTAAATAGATGAAAAATTACAACAGAAATTTAAATATAAAAATAAAATAATAATTGTAGAATTGAAAGTTACAAATTTGAAACAAATATATCACTTGATTAGGTTAACTATGTTAGATATGTACTAAAAAAGAAATGATTAGAAAATTGGAGATTAAGCATTAGAAGGTCTTTTGATATAACTGAAAAAACTAAAAATATGTAGATGAATATGGCCTAGGGTATGTCTGGTATGATACCAAGCCATTTAAGATATAATTGTTGGACCAGAAGAATGAAAAGAGTGATAACAATCAGAAAATTATTTGAAGATAATAATTGTCAAATATATTTAAAATTTGAGAAAAACTATAACGCATAAATTCAAGTGGATCAGCATATGACAAGAAGAAAAAAATAAAGAAAACATAGGAAATAAAATTTGGACATTTCTCACACCAATATTTTTTCAGATATACATTCTTTGGCAAGGGAAACAAAAGAAAAAAAAATAAACAAATAGAACTACATTCAACTAAAAAGCTTTTGCACAGCAAAGAAACCATCAACAAAATTAAAAGAAAACCCACTGAATGGACAACATAATTGCCAATGACACATTTGATAAAGGTTTGTTTAATATCCAAAATGTATCCAGATCCTATAACATGCAACACCTGCAAAACAAAAACAATCTAACTTAAAAATGGGCAAAGGGTATGAATAGTCACTTTCCCAAAGAAGAAATACAGTCCAATAGGCATGAAAAGGTACTCAATGGCACTAATCATCAGAGAAATACCAGTTAAAACTACACTGAGGTATCACCTAACATCTGTCAGAATGGCTATCATCAATAAATATATAAACGACAAGTGTTGAGAAGGATGCAGAGAAAAGGAAACCCTTGTGCTCTCTTGCTGGGAATACAGGTTGGTGCAGCCACTGTGGAAACAGTATTGTGTTTCCTTCAAAAATAAAAAATGTTACTGCCTAAACCCAGCAATTCCACTACTGGGGATATATTCTAAGAGACCCAAAACACTGTATAGAAAGAATATATGCATCCCTATGTTCTTTGCAGCGTTATATACTGTAGCAAAGATTTAGAAGCTGCCCAAGTGCCCATCAGTAGGTGAATGGATAAAAAAGCCCTGGTACATTTACATAATGGAATACTACACTGCTGTAAGAAAGAAGGAAATGTTATCTTTTGTACAGCATGGACAGACCCTGAGTGCATTATGCTAAGTGAAATAAGCCACTTGGAAAAAGGCAATACCATATGATTTCACTTATGTTTGGAATCTAATGAATAAAATTAACACACAAACAACATAGAAATAGCCACATAGATACAGAAAACAGACTGAAAGCTGTGAAAGGGAGGAGGGATTAGGAGGCTGGGTGAAAAAGGTGAAGGGATTAAGCAAAAAATAAAACCACATCAACTACTCATAAACACAGACATTATTATAGCTGTTACCAGAGGAAAAGGGGTGGGTGAGGAGGTAGGAGATGGTAAAGGGGGCATAAATGGTGATGGAATGAGCCTTGACTTGGGGTGGCGAACACAAAATGCAATATACAGATAATGTATTATTATAGAACTAGATGCCCAGTGCATGAAATTCATGCAAAGGGCTCGGCCCTCGCAGCTGCAGTGGCTTGCCTCAGCCCTTGCATCCGCGGTTTCGACCAGGAGGTCATCTGGAAGGTCGTTCAGGTGTCCAGTCTAATTAGCATATTATGTTTTTATTATTATAGATTGTTCACCTGAAACCTATACTTTCATTGAACAATGTCACTCAATATAGTCAATAAAATAAAAGAGAATCATAATCCACCATAGGATACCCAAATAGGTGACAGCTAAAGATAATTAAACAATCTTAATGGACTCAGAGAAAAAGGCAAATTATATTTATGGGTTAGTAATGTCCTGATTATTGCTCTCTTCTTAGCCTTGGGATTTCACTTTCTACTGCTCCTCAGAGAAGGTTATGTTGTAATGTATTCCACTGTTATTGAACTAAAGGTTTGTTGAGGTGGTAGGTTGTGGAGGAAGAGGATTTGTTTTACTTCCCTCTCCTCTTTCCCTATATTCCCTTCCTTGGATGCAGTGGTTCCAATCTAGTTCTTTGATGCCCTATCCTCTATTGAGTATATCCCCCTGCATCCCTCAGAATGAGATCAGGAAGGAATGGAGTGGGCTGAAATGTTTGACTTTAGAAGAGATAAGATCTCAGTATTGCTCTCTAAGACTTTTCCCCTTGGAGAGGAAGCTCTTTTTATACAGAGGGTTCTGAGAGAGTTTCCTTTGACTTCTCTTCCAACAGGGGGTATTTCTTTGATCCTAACTGAGAATCTGTTGGTGTTTTTACAAGAAAAGTCTATGTAATAGGTGGGACAACTCAGAATGAAGACATTAGAGTTTCTCGTGATTATGATAATGTATATGCAGCTCCCAGCAACTTGTCAGATTTCATAGTGAAGTGTGTTTACTGTTGTAACTTTAAATGACCTCTGCTCCAAGCAGCTGGATACTGTGAGCTGTACCTCCTTGGATGTGCTTGTGTCTCTATGTTTGTGTTGGATTATTTGCCCTGTGACCTCATTTCTAAGAAAGCTTTAAGAAAAGTCATTGATATTTAGTTTTCCTAGCTTTTGCGTGTCAGGAAAGGAGTGACAATTCTGAGCTTATTACATGTCAGAGCTAAAATAGAAGTCATTAACCACTTTTTCATTTTAAGTTTACAATGTAAGTACAGTTTCCAAGGGGGATATTGTTATTGTTTTGTGCTTCATCCTGGCCCAGACCTCTTTTCCCTTCAATCTTATTTCTCCTAAGAGACCCATCAGCCTTCCAGAGGGATCTCCTGAACACTGAAATAGCCTATTACAAAGCAACCATCACTACCAACTTAACCACAGAGTCCTCAGTACCGATGGCTACACTGTTGTATTTTTTAACCACTCCAAGATATGCATATTGGCCTACCAGCTTCAGTATAAATTATAATTTAAGATTTTTCAAAGAATAATAGTTATTTTTTTATCATTATCTACAAAACGTCAAAGATTGTGAGATTGTACTCATAATCAGAAACTATTTTAAAATATCATATTCTTAAGATGGCAGCTGAAATAAATGAAGAGTAGGCAACGACTATGAATAAATTATTGCTGGTGGGTCAGAAGCCTTGAGAGCAAGATACAAATCTGTGAAATTCTTCAGGGACTGTGGAGGACATAGAGAAACATCAGATCTTCCCTCAGACTTCACTGAGAGTTTACTGAGATTAAGGGCCTTTCTTTGGGTAATCACAGTCTGATGAAGGAGATGACATGCAAGTGAAAACACGAAGAGCACATGGTAAGATCTTTAACAGAAATGAAGACCCCGTGGCAGCCTGACTGGAGTGGTACAAATAGAGAAGGCAAGGATAATTCTGAGATTTCCTAGTGGCTGGATGGTATCTGTTGTTGCCAACAAATAAGATGCATTTGGGTAAAAAAGAATGGGAGAGGTTACTGTGGAGTATTTTTATGTGTTCTTATTTCAATACCGTAATATAAAATATATAATGTATTCAAACGTGACTGTAGAGAAAAGACCACTGTATTCCAACAGAGTTCTCTACTCTGAAGTGGCAGTTTGCAGGCAAGGAAAAATGCTGACTGACTCAGAAACAGACAAAATAGCAAAGCTCAGGTTGTCAAAAGAAATAAGGTACTTATATGGTTCAGAAGCAGATGGAATGGTATTGCCAGTAGAAAATTAGAGAGGTCTAGGCAGTTATTCAGATTACCTGGCCCACTCCTGAAGATAATATAAAGAATAACTTTATTGAAATAAATATATTTCTCCAAATTTATTTCAATGTAGTCTTGGGAGAAGACACAGAAAGCTGTTGAGGTGAAATGTGTAACTGTACAAGCAGACCATGATTTGGGGGTAGCTCTTCATAATTTCCTCTGTGTGCCACATTCTATGGCTCTGACAGGAAGCTTCCCTTGTTAAGAAGTCACTTTACTTGTTTTCTCTTGGTACAGATGACATTTTATGATCTTGTAAGTGTTTCTTTTCTCTTGGTGTAGATGACATGTTACTATCTTATCAGTTAGTTTATTATAAACTAAAATAGGATTTTAAATTATATATATATATATATGCCATGAGTGATTATGCTTGTTTGTTATCTTAGGTGGGTTAGCCTTTTGTATGTTTGATTCTTCCAGAAGCAAATATAAGAATGGAACTTGGCAAACCAAATTTCCAAGTGGAAAACAATCATTTGAGAATTTGAAAAGCGCAAGAGTTTGATAAATACTTAAAACTTCTTCATACTCTGAATGTTCACTATTTGCAGATTTTGTCCTAAATTCTTATTTTTGTCTTGGGTTAGAGACTTCATACCCTTATGCAGTAATTTTCACAACACGAAGTTTCTTTACTGTGCTAAAGTTTAACTTCTAAATTTTTATGAAGTATATAAAAAAATTATAACTTTTTACAAGGAAACACCTCCAATACTTATTCACATAGTCCTGGAATAGCACCAGTTTGATTGAGAGTAGAATGTGGATATCATAGCTGACTAACCCTCCTCCCCCTCCCCACACACACACACACACACAAACACACACATTATTTAGATTTAGACATCTACACAAGGAATCATTGCCATTAATGATTTTTTATCAATATTTCTTGAGTTTTCACATAAGTAGTGTTCAGGACCATAAATTGAGATTCTGGGAGTAATTGTAAGTTTAAAAGCGTGTTAAGCAGAGTGAAATGCAAATGCCAGAATTATGATACTAGGAAGAACCTGGTTGCTAGGAAGAACAATAGGGTCAGTTACCAAAACAAAGGACAGGGTCAGAACCAAAGTCACAAGGAACTATTCCTGCTGCCAAGACCAGTAGGGCTGAATTGCACTTGCTTTGTGTTTACTATTGTTAGTCAGGGAAGATGCTAGAAACAGAAGGAGTGATGTCTTTATCTGAGAGTCAGGGCTTTGCAGAAAATAGACTGGGCTTATTAACAACTATTGTGCTTATTTGCAGCAACTTTAACTCATTTGAGAGCATCAAGAAAGTATACATTCCATTTTTTTCTGTTAATATGATTGTGTTATGCTCTACATCTTCAGGTCTTCTTAAGGAATTCATTGAAAATAGGAACAATTTGTCTTTGATTAATGATAAGTCATTGATTGCCTTTAATTTTTATCAGTTCATTCTATATTTTAGGGTTATAAGATCTTATTCTAAATTGCTAATTATTTTGGTATGCTCAATATGAATAAGTATTATTATTTTTGAAACACCTGTAACTTATTGTGTGTGTGTTTATGTATATGTATCCACACTTGATATCAATTTCTTTGAAAAGACAACTTGATTTTTTCCTCTAAAACTGTTTATATCACAGAATCCATTTGGATTTCACACAATAATGACACTATTATATTACTAACTGACCCTCTAATATGAAATAAAAACTACAGGGTAGAATTGAATACAATTCCAAAACTTAGGAAAAATTATCTGAAAGATGTGAACCCAGTCTTCTCATTTGCAGGTGAAAATACTGAAACTTAGAATGACGAAGTGGTATACCTGATTACTCACAGAGGTTTAGGAGGAGTCAGCCCTCCAGGTAGGCTATTAAATCCTGTGTCTGGATTTTCTACTTGCTGGGCCATAGAAGAACCACTCTGTTACACTGCTTTCTTCCACTGAAGAATTAATTGGCTACTGAGTATGTGAGCATGCAAGTTACTGAGTTTTAGCATGACAGATAATTCTACACATGCCTACATTTCTTCTTTCTTCCTGGTTGGTATTCCCGGTTTGGAAGACTTTCACTGCTGGTTTGGCATCTCTGTCTGCCTCCTGCTTGTCCTGGCTCTGCTGGGGAACAGCATAATCATTCTCACCATCAAACTAGAGCCTAGCCTTCACCAGCCTATGTATTTCTTCCTTTGCATGCTGGCAATGAATGACTTGGCTCTTGCCTTTTCCGTAGCCCCCAAGATGCTTGGAATCTTCTGGTTGGAAGCTCATGGGATTGACTTTAACATCTGTCTAGCACAAATGTATTTCATTCACGCATTTTGTATAATTGATTCAGCCCTCCTAGTTGCCATGGCCTTTGATCGGTATGTAGCTATTTGCATCCCACTGCGTTATACAACCATCCTGACAACAACCATGGTCATTAAAATGGGTCTGGGTAGCATGACCCGAGCTACTCTTATGGCTTTTCCTGGTCCTCTTCTTATTAAGAGGCTACCATATTATACCCAAAATGTCATCAATCATACTTACTGTGAGCACATGGCTGTGGTGAAGTTGGCCAGTGCCAACACTTTCATTAACCGAGTATATGGAATCTCAGTGGCCCTTTCAGTGATGGTATTGGACCTAGGGCTCATAGCCACATCCTATATCAAAATCCTCCAGGCTGTCTTTCAGCTCTCTTCCCAGAATGCCCGCTCTAAAGCACTGGGCACCTGTGCTGCCCATGTCTGCACTATGCTTGCCTTCTACACACCTGCGCTATTTAGCTTCCTAACTCACCGCATTGGCAGGAAGGTACCTCCAAGCGTCCACATAATTTTTGCAAGTTTGTATCTTCTGGTACCCCCTACAGTAAATCCCTTGGTATATGGTGTCAAGACCAAGCAGATTCGTGACCGAGTGATGGGTCTCTTCTTCCCAAACAAGAAAATTTCTGAAAAGTAAAATATATATAGTGCATTAACAATACTTGCAATCTTGTCCCCAACATGTTATTTGTCCATTAAGCTGTGTCTTTCATCAGAGATATTTGATGCTGTGCATTTATATTTTCTTTCTTTTAGAAATAAAGGAAGGCCTCTTTATTGGAAGCTTTCAAGAACTGTTAGCAACAGTTGTTATTTATTATTGATATTATTTCATATTCTATATTTATTGATAACATTTTAATATCCTGAAATGTGGAATGACTAGGCTAATTATTGTCACAATTTAAAGCTTCTCAATACACTGAACAATGCATTTTATACAAACAGGTGTGTTTTCATTTTTATTTGTTCCATGCACTTTTTAAATGTTCTCAAGTAATAATGATTATTCTCAAGTTTCATTTGATTTGTTATGGTAATAATTACTTAATTTTCAAATAATGATCTCTGTGTATTTGCCTGTTTATTGGGTACTTTACACGTATACTTACTTATTTAGTCCACAAATTTTACAGTGGGCTTGGCGTTTATTATTCTCACTCTATCAGTTCGTAAACTAAGACGGAGGGGTTATATAAGTTGCACAAGGAAGAAGTAATATAGAATTTCAACCAGGTACTCTAGGTTCAGAAAACATGTTTTTTAGCTTGCAATATTTCTATCATGATGGCAGTCTTACACTTATTCACTTTAAGAATATGGAAATCTATTTTTAAATATATTTTATTCTCTTAAATATGATATTTTTTTTAGATATTGTGGTAGGTTTTCTCAATTCTCCCTTAACCCCTTACTATAATATTCTCAGGGATTACTTCTATTTTACTAGATAAATGTCCAGCCAATGTAGACTTTTATCGCTATTACTATGATTTTCAAAATTTAGTAAAATTTCCAGAGACACAACATCCTACTTACTGACATTCAATACCTTTTTGAAGAATATAAATTATTGGTCATGTTCAGGAAGTGCTTAATTTGAAAACAATTATTTTCTTAATTAATAATATTAATTATATTTTGTATGGAGCACAGGGGAAACTAGTTTGGGCACATGTATGAATGATCTGTTTAATACAACCTTTTACATTTTGCTCATTTCATTGGTTGAGAGTTCAAGTTGAAAATCTATGATTTTTGAACAAAGTTGATGTGTATTTTTTAAATATTTGAAGAACATTTGTGTGTGTTCAAATAAATTAATTCCTCAAAACTGGCTTTTTATGTGTGTGTTGTTTTTGTTTTGTCTTGTTTTTAGCCATAGAAATACTCTTGTTTATTGCTAACTACATGTGTATCCTATTAACTTTTATATGTCTTATATAGCAGTGTGTTTTGTTACACTGATGTATTCATTCATTTCCTCAATGAGTATATCTTGGGAGGCTTTATCAGATATTTTAGAGCTAGAGCTGTAGGGAGAGAAAAGTCAAGGTCAAATATTGCTTCTATCACTAAAATCTGGTAAGATTTATTTTTTGTTTGTAATGTATGATTTTATCATTAATTGAATGCAAAAAATATTTTTTATATTTTATAGAATCAGAGTAAGGATTAAATGAGATAATGAGTGGAACACAAGTATCACAATGGTCCACAAAGCCTTCTTTCATATGTTCCAGTGTCAATGCCATGATAGGTATGGGAAATATGAAAGTAAATTAGCAAAGTTATTTTTCCATGTGTCTAAATAGAGTTCCTGACTAATTACCACTACCCAGAGATCTTATTTCTTTATTTAACATGTCCAAAAGTGAAATTTTACTCTTATTCACTAACCCAAAGTACCTTACAAAATCTCTTTATCTTACCAAGTCACTGAAATCAAGAAGAGAGAATCAGTATTGTCATAAAGTATTTATTAAAAGTCAGATATATTCCAAAACATATGAAAAATAAAGTGAGGAGGAAAAGTAAATGAATTAAGTGAAAAGAAAAATAATCCAGCATCTATTCCAGATAATGTAGAAAAAGATAAATTTAATATAATGTAGATTTTAAATGTGTAAATAATTATGGAACACCAAAATAATACTGTGTCTGAGAAAAAAATTCTAATTAATCATGTTTAAAGAGATACCAAGAAAAAACTGAGTTCAGTCTTAAAGAATGATAGTAAATTATCAGGTAACAGGGCAAGGGTTTCCAAGTAGAGGTAACATCACAATTGATGTAAATAGGCATAGTAAGAAAAGTGAAACCACATCCAAAAGTCAGTAGTGTCATAAAAATAAAAGAAGATAACTTCAAGGAAAAACATATAATTAGAAAAGCAGCAGGGACTTTCAATAGGAAAATATATAGTGTGTGACACTATGAAGGGCATTGGTCACCTTGGGAAATAAAGGAGAGTGCAATGAAACTGAAGAAAATATCCAGACAGTGTTGTACACATGACTAACCTTGGATCCACGTAATAAATCTAGTTCAAAACCTGAATATTTTACTAAATGGCTATACATTATTTTGCAACTATTGAGTCTAATGTTACTCTTGATCAGTCACACAGAATATGAACATGTCAGGTCTATGGGACAACCCATACTACACGGGCCACACCAGCTTGCGGCTTCTTTCTCTGAATAAGATCTGATTGGAGTGCCACCTTATCCATCAATTTATGAAAGCTTTGCCCTATACAGAAAGTCCTCATTTAACATCACTGATAGGTTCTGAAACTTCTATAGAAACAACATATATTGAAACCAATTTTAAGCTTAGGCTAATTGATGAAAACAAGAGTTAAGTTTCCATGACATCTCATCCACTTTATAAAAAACTATATTGAATGAAATGACATTATTCAAGGACATGCTGTAGTGTCAATTAGGACAAAGATCACATGATCATAAAGGCTTAAAATATTTACTCTGTTTCTTTACAAGTCATTTGTTCACAAGGTGAATAGGTAAAGTTCATAAGATTTTTAGGTTGATAAAAAATATTTTTATCCCCATATTTTGTATGAGATGGTAATGGTGAATACATGTCCTTATACATTTTTGAAAAACACAAAACTTTTAACAACAGAGTGGACCTTCAAGTAAATACAATTATTGAGGATATTGGAGGATTCTTAGAGAGATGCAGACTACAAAAAAAAAGTCCCATTGTATAGCAGATGAGTGAAATAACCTCCCTGAAGGTGATGGTGGGAAAAGGCACTGATCTAATTAACTTTAGAAATGAGTAGAGTGTTGGAACTAAAGGCAAAATGGCTGTTTAGTTAGCAAAGTTTTTCTCAGAGAGGCAAGGATTATCATATCATAGAAGACTTTAAACTGGAAATTACCAATGAAATAAATGTATAACAGTTGGTCAAAGGAACGTGTTTCACTGTTGAAGGAGAAATTACTGATAAGCAAGAAGAAGAGGCCAGAAAGATTGAGGTGGTAATGAATCAAAGTGACAGATATTGATAGGAACTGAAAATTAGCTTAATTTAGATATAAATGGTTACATATTGAAGTATTTATTGATATGTTCATTTACATAGGTTAGCATGCAAACAAAATTCCTTGCTCTGTCACCAGAGAGAACCATAAAGAAAGACAGGTTAAAGCAAGACAGGTAGAGGAGAGACAATATGGCAGTGAAATAGATGGACATGTCTGGAGCCTTGCCCCAGAGCAGATAAAATGAAAAACTACATCAAATAACATCCAGCCCAAATTGGTCAAGAAGACACAGCTGGTGAGACAATTCTCAGCCAGGAAGGGCAGAGGACACATGAAGAATGGTAAAATCAGGGATCTGGGCTGGAGGGAACTGTAAGACCTTGGTGCCCAGATGGTCAGAGGGAAACCGCCTGGCACTGAGGCCTATCCCTTGGGACAGACATAGTGTCTGACTGTGGAAAGGAGGTCCTCAGGCCTGATGGTGGCAGAGGATTCTAGATCTGGGTCCACAGTCATGAGAGATTAAGCCCAGAGGGGGCATTCTGGACAGCTGCCCAGGCCGGGTCATGCCGGGAGGAGAGGGGTTCACAGGCGTGCAGCTCTTTCCCCTCCTTTTGATCTTGGCTTTTGTTTTCTGACCCTAGTTCATTGGACGTTTCAAATATAGACACTCACTCGTGGCTGAGGTACAGGAGGAGGTGTGGCTTATAGAGTCTGGGGAGATGCTGGGGAGAGGAGAGGGTCCAGGAGAGGTAGCTGCGAGTTTGGCACTGAGTCATACCTGTCTTGCAGGACCCAGGCAGTCATTTCCTCTTAAAGAGATAGCCCTTCCCTGTATTCTCCAGGCAACTAATAAAGCCACACCCAGACTACACCCTGAGTGTTACAAAGAATAAACACAAAAATAAATATGAATAGTCCCTAAGAATCCACTGGGACTGGCCCGAAGAGAGGCCTTCAGTCCCAACAATAGGAAACTGAGAAGCTGCAGATAGTACAGAAGAGTAGGATATTAAACCAGCCAAAGAAATGACACTTCACTTTTCATTTTTATTTTATTTTAGTTTATTATTATTTTGTTACTCTCTTTTTTTTCTTTTTTTTCTTTTGTTTGCTTTATTTTCTATTTCTTTTTCATTATTTTTCATCATTCTATTTTATTTTACTCTATTTTTAAATTTTTTTATTATTTTTTCTTCTCTTTCTCTTTTATCTTATTCACTCATCCTCTTTCTACTTCCTCTATAGTGAACTGAGGTCCTCCCCATATTTATCCAAATCTTAACCTTACTTTCTCTATATAAGATACTGCTCCCACACTCTTTACTAAGTATCTGATGTTTGTACGTTTTGGTTTATCTGTTTGTTCTCTAGTGTTTTCACCCCATATATATTTTTTTTTACTTTTTCTTCATTTTTCTTCTTTTTCTTTTCTCTCATACCATTTTTTCTCTCTATGATATCTATTGTGCTCTTTTCTCTCCCCTAATTCTCTTTTCTCTGGTGGTCACTTATATTGGGGTTATTGGTGTCATGAGTACATTTGTGTTTTGTTCCCTTTGTGTCATGTCTTCTCAAGGTGAATTTTATCCTGTTTGGCCAATGTATTAGACAGCGAGCCACATAACCAGACACCCAGAGAAGAGACTCCATCTATGAATGGTCAATAACATTCCAGAGGCAAGAAGAAGGTGGCAGTGAGGGAGCGAGCATGAGTGAGTGAGGGAGCAAAAGAGGAGTGTGTGGTCTTGTGAGGTGGGTGTGTGTGTGTGTGAGTGAGGCACAGTTAGATTTCACAGGACCTTCAGGGGAAGGCTAACCAGGCTCGCTTAACCAGGCAGCCTCTGCTACCATTGCAAACAGTCCCGTAGTAGCTGGTTCTTCCACAGGGTCTCGCCTTTTTGAAGGGGAGAGCTGCTGTGACTGGGAATCCAGCCCCACCTCCACCCAGTGTGCCTTCAGATAACACCTGGGACTCTACAGTCCCCCCTTCCAGGGACCTGCTGCTCAGCTGTGGTCTCATGGTCACCAGGACTCAAGCCAACCCAGGCGTAGGCTCCTGTGAGTTCCGAAGCACGCTCCCCTCTGACAGTCCCAACACTTTAACCCAGGGCACTGTGACCACATGAGCAGCTCGCTCCTGTCTGAGGAGAAGCAGCCTGCCCCAGGTCGAAGAGCAGCAGCCTCTCAGGGCCTGCCTCTGTCCAAGGAGCAGCAGCTGTGTGCGCAACCTGTCCCAGTACATGAAGCAGCCCGCCTCGCCCTAAGAACAGCAGCCAAACAAGCGTCCCACCCACGCCTGAGGAGTGGAAGCCGCACAAAGCCTGCACCCATATGAGGAGCAGCAGCCATGGGAGCAGACCTCCCCTATCTGTGGAGCAGCAGCTGTGTGAGCAGCCTGACTCCATGCAAGAATCAGCAGCCACACATGACCCACACCATCAGAGGAGCAGCAGCCCCACACACAGTCTGCCCCATTAGAAGAGCAGCAGCTGTGCAAGCAGCCCCCATCGTCTGAGGAGAAGCAGTCTTGCATGTAACTCACCCCCTTCCAAGGAGCAGCAACCTTGAGAGCAGCCTGCCCCCATCTGAGAAGCAGCAGCCGTACGAACAGCCCACCCCCATCCCAAGAGCAGCAGCTAAATTCAGCCCGCACCTGTATGAGGAGCAGCTGCTTGCGAGCTGCCTGCTCCCATCCCAGGACCAGCAGCCTCATGCAGCCCACACCCATCTGAGGAGCAGCAGCTGCACGAGCATCCCACAACCATACTAGGAGCAGCATCCCCGCACTGCCTGCCCATGTCCAAGGAGCAGTAGCCACGTGCAGCCCACACGCATCTGAAGAGCAGCAGCTGCACAAGCAGCGCGCAACCATCTGAGGAGCACCAGCTCGCAAACAGCCCACCCCAATCCCAGGAGAAGCAGCCCACTGAACAGGCTGCCCGCATTCAAGGAGCAGCAGCCGCATGAGCAGCCCGACCCTGTCTGAGGAGCAGCAACCCTGTGAGCAGCCCACCCCTGTCTGAGGAGCAGTAGCCACACAAGCAGCCTGCCCCCGTCCCAGGAGCAACAGCTCTGTGAGCAACCTGCCTCTGTCTGAGGGGCAGCAGCCTCCCCAACAGCCTGCCACCATCTTAGGAGCAGCAGCTCATGAGCAGCCTGCCCCCATCTCAGGCGCAGCAGCCACGTTAGCAGCCACCCCCATCCGAAGAGCAGCAGCCACTCGAGCAGCTCACCCCTGTCCAAGCAGCAGCAGCCACATGCAGGCCAACCCCTTCTGAGGAGCAGCAGATGTGCCAGCAGCCTGCACCACCAGCCAGGAAGCCACCACTGCTGCAAACAGCGCCCACTAGAGGAGCCACCACCTACTGAGGAGCAGCTGCTACTGTGACCACCCAAAGAGCAGCCACAGCCCAATAAGCCACTGTCATCCAATGTGCACCCCCTGCATGACTCAACACCTAGATCCTTCAGTGAGAGCAAAAATGGGTAGACAAAGAACCCCCCCCCCAAAGGAAAGAAAGGAGGAATTGCCAGAAAAGTAGCTAAGTGAAATAGTGGCATGCAATATGTCAGAAAAAGAATTCAGCATATGGGTCATACAGTTCATAAACGAAGTAGATGAAAAAAATCAACAATGTATGTAAGAATCAAGAAGTAATACAGAGTGATATAGCTGCAATAAGAAGACACCATGGAAAGTTTCAACAGAAGACTTGGAGAAGTGGAGGACAGAATTAGCAAATTAGAAGAAAGGGAAGCAAAACACACCCAAACTGAATTGCAATTGGAGAAAAAAATTTAAAAGACAAGAGCATATCCTAAGGTAGCTTTGGAACAACATGAGACGAAGCAACATACGAATAATAGGGGTGCCAGAACAACAGGAAGAAGAACAAGGATTAGAAAACCTATTTGAAGAAATAATCTCAGAAAACTTTCCTGATGTGGGGAATAAAAAAGTCACACAAACACAGATATTCCCAAACAAGATGAACCAAAAGAGAACCACCCCAAGACACATCGTAATTATGATGGCAAATGTTCAGGACAAAGAGAGAATCTTAAAGGCTGCAAGAGAGAGACAGAAACGTATGCACAAGGGATCTCCCATGAGATTTTCAAAAGATTTCTCACCAGAAATACATTAGGACAAAAAAGAATGGAAGGAAATTTACAAAGTGATGCAAAGCAAGGAACTGAATCCAAGAATACTCTATCCAGCAGAGCTATCATTCAAAATTGAAGGGGAAATAAGAAGTTTCACAGACAAAAAAAGGCTAAGGGAGTTTATCACTACCACGCCAGAAATGCAAGAAATGCTAAACGGACTGGTGTAGAAAGAAGAAATAAAAAGGGAAGAAGGAACACAGGCACATAAAATAAAAATGGCTACAAACAAGTACCTATCAATAACAACTTTAAATGTAAATGGAGTAAATGCGCCAATGAAAAGACATTGAGTGGCTGAATGTATAATAAAACATGGCCCATACATATGCTCTCTTCAAGAGACCCCCTTTATAACAAGGCAGTCACACAAACTAAAAGTGAAGGGATGGAAAATGTTTTTCAGGCACATGGAAATGAAAAAAAGCTGGGGGAGCTATACTTATATCAGACAAAATAGACCAGAAAGTGAAGGCCATAGCAAGAGATAAGGAAGGAAACTTCATAATACTATAGTGATCGATACAACAAGAGGATATAATCCTGATAAACATATATGCACCCAATGCAGGAGCATCCAAATACATTTTTAAAAAAATGCTGGAAGATATCAAGGGAGAGATCAACAGCAATACAATCAGATTAGGGGACTTTAATACCCAACTGACATCACTGGATAAATCCTCTAGACAAAAATATCAGCAAAGAAACAATGATCCTAAAAGACTCAGTAGATCAGATGCACTTAATTGACAACTTCAGAATATTTCACCCCAAAGCCACAGAAAATACATTATTCTCAAATGCACATGATAAATTTTCAAAGATAGACCATATAGGGTCACAGGCAAAGTCTCTCCAAAGAAGTCTTTCAATCAAGAAGATTGAAATCATATCAAGCATCTTCTCAGACCACAATGGCATAATATTAGAAAAATAGTACAATAAAAACAATAAAAAATTAAAACACTTGAAAGCTGAATAGCATGCTATTAAGCACTGATTGGGTTACCAAAGATATTAAAGAATAAATTAAAAACATCATGGAAACAAATGACAATGAAAACACAACAATCCAAAATCTATGGGACACACTGAAAGCATTCCTCAGAGGGAAGTTTATAGCTCTACAGGCCTACCTCAAAAAACAAGAAAAAATGGTAGTAAATCATCTAATTCTACAACTTAAAGAACTGGACAGAGAGCAACAAGAAAAGACCAGAGTGAGTAGAAGGAAGGGAATAATAAAGAGCCAAACAGAAATAAATGAAATAGAGACCAAAAAACACTACAAAAGATCAATGAAACAAAGAGCTGGTTCTTTGAAAGGATAAACAAGATTGATAAACCTCTAGACAGACTCACCAAGAAGCAGAGTGAGAGAGGACGCAAATAAACAAAATCAGAAATGAAAGAGGCAAAATAACAACAGACCCTACAGAAATACAAAGGACTGTTTAAAAATACTATGAACAGCTCTATTCCAACAAACTAGACAACCTGGAGGAAATGGATATATTCCTAGAAAAATACAACCTTCCAAAACTCAATCAGGAAGAATCTAAAAATCTCAATAGGCTGATAATTATGGATGAAATTGAAGCAGTCATCAAAAAGCTTCAAGCAAACAAAATCCCGGGGCCAGATGGCTTCACAGGGGAGTTTTACCAAACATTCAAGGAAGAACTAAAACCTATCCTCCTCACACTATTCCAAAAAATTCAAGAGGAAGGAACACTTCCAAGCTCCTTCTATGAAGCCAGCATCACCCTAATACCAAAACCAGATAAAAGCAACACAATGAAAGAGAATTGCAGGCCAATATCCCTCATGAACATAAATGCCAAAATCCTCAATAAAATTCTAGCAAATCTGATCCAGCATTATATCAAAAAGATCATATGCAATGACCAAGTAAGATTTATCCCAGGGATGCAAGCCTGGTACAATATCTGCAAATCAATAAACTTGATATATCACATATACAAATTGAGAGATAAAAATCACATAGTCATATCAATGGATACAGATAAAGCATTTGACAAAATCTAACAGCCTTTCTTGATAAAAACTCTCAGAAAAATGGGAATAGAGGGATCATACCTCAACATAATAAAAGCCATATATGACAAACCTACAGCTAGCATCATTCTCATTGGGCAAAAACTAAAACCATTATACCTAAGAAAAGGAATGAGACAGGGGTACCCACTTTCACCACTCCCGGTCAACATAGTTCTGGAAGTTGTAGCCTTAGCAATTAGATAAGAAGAAAAGATAAAAGATATCCAAATTGGAAAAGAAGACATAAAACTGTCATTTTTGCAGATAAGATAATACTGTATATAGAAAACTCTAAAGTCTCCATCAAAAAATTATAAGATTTAATAAATGAATTTGGCAATGTAGCAGGATACAAAATTATCACCCAGAAGTCTATGGCATTTCCATACATCAATAGTGAACTTACTGAAAGACTAAAAAACACCAAAAAACATCAAAAACAATCCCATTTGCCGTCAACCAAAATAAATAAATAAATAAATAAGATACCTAGGAATAAACTTAACTAGGAAGTAAAAGACCTGTACTCTGAAAACTACAGGACGCTGAAAAAAGTGATAGAGGAAGGCATAAAAAGATGAAAGAACATACCATGTTCATGGATTGCTAGAATCAACATCATTAAAATGTCCATACTACCCAAAGCAATCTATAGATTCAATGCACTCCCCATTAAAATACCTATGGCATATTTTACAGGCCTAGAATGAACTTTCCAAAAATTCATCTGAAATTAAAAAAGACCCTGAATAGCTGCAGCAATCCTGAGAAAGAAGAACAAAGTAAGTGGGATCTCAATACCAGATATCAAACTGTATTACATAGCCACTGTTCTCAAAACAGCCTGGTACTGGCACAAGAACAGACATATAGATCAATGGAATAGAATAGAAAACCCAGAAATCAACCCAAACCACTATGCTCAATTAATATTTGACAAAGGAGGCAAGAACATACAAAGGAGTCAAGATATTCTTTTCAATAAATGGTGTTGGGAAATTTGGTAAGACACATGCAAAAAAAATTAAAGTAGACCACCAACTTACACCATACACAAAAATAAACTCAAAATGGATAAAGGACTTAAATGTAAGATGGGAAACGATAAAAATATTAGAGGATTACACAGGTAGCAAAACTCAGACATATGCTGAAGCAGTTTCTTCACCGATACCGCTCCTGGGCAATGGAAGCTAAAGACAAAATAAACAAATGGGACCACATCAAAATAAAAAGCTTCCACACAGCAAAAGAAACCATTAACAAAACAACAAGAAAGCCCACTGCATGGCAGAACATATTTGCCAATATTATCACTGATAAGGGTTTAATCTCCAACATTTACAGGGAACTCATACAACTTAACAAAAGGAAGATAAGCAACCCAATCAAAAAATGCACAAAGGACCTAAATAGATACTTATCGAAAGAAGACAGAGGAAGGCCAAGAGACATATGAAAACATGCTCAAAGTCACTAATCATATAAGAGATGCAAATCAAAATGACAATGAGGTACCATCTCATACCTGTCAGAATGGCTATCATCAACAAATCAACAAATGACTAGTGCTGGCAAGGATGCAGAGAAAAAGGAACCCTCTTGCACTGCTGGTAGGAATGCAGACTGGTGGAGAACAGTATGAAGTTTCCTCAAAAAACTAAAAATGAATGAGCCTCTCTTACTCTTCACCATCTTTCTGCTCTCCGGTGGTTGCAGCCAGGAAGGCTGAGCTGTGCAGTTTCAGTGGGTACAAGATCTACCCCGGACACGGGAGGTGCTATGCCGGGGACTGATGGGTAGATTTTCCAGTTTCTTAATGCAAAATGCGAGTCAGCATTCCTTTCCAAGAGGAATCCTCAGCAGATAAACTGGACTGTCCTCTACAGAAGAAAGCACAAAAAGGGACAGTCGGAAGAAATTCAAAAGAAAAGAACCCGCCGTGCAGTCAAATTCCAGTGGGCCATCACTGGTGCATCTCTTGCTGATATCATGGCCAAGAGGAACCAGAAGCCTGAAGTTAGGAAAACTCAGCGAGAACAAGCTCTCAGGGCTGCCAAGGAAGCAAAAAAGGCTAAACAAGCATCTGAAAAGACAGCACTGGCTGCGGCTAAGGCTCCCACAAAGGCAGCACCTAAGCAGAAGTCGGTGAAGCCTGTGAAGGTTTCTGCTCCCGTGTTGGTGGAAAACGCTCAGTTGGCAGATGAGATTCTTAAATAAAGACCTGACTATAACTAAAAAACAAAACAAAACAAAACAAAAAACTAAAAATGGAACTCCCATTTGCCCGAGTGATCCCATTTCTAGGAATATAGCCCAAGAAACTAGAAACAGTAATTAGAAAGGACATATGCACCCCTATGTTCATAGCAGCACAATTTACAATAGCTAAGATTTGGAAACAGCAGATGAGGGAATTAAAAAACAGTGGTACATCTACTCAATGGAATACCACGCTGCAGTAAAAAAAAAAAAAAAGGAATTCTTACCGTTTGCAACAGAGCGGATGGAACTGGAGAGCATTATGCTAAGCAAAATTAGGCAGTCAGAGAAAGATAAATATCACATGATCTCACTCATTTATGGAATAAAAAGAACAACATAAACTGATTAACAAAAACAGATCCAGAGACAGAGAAGCATTGATCAGACTGTCAAACTTCAGAGGGAAGTTCGGGGAGGGTGGGGGTAAGAGGAAAAGATCAACAAAAGGACTTGTATGCATGCATATAAGCATAACCAATGGACACAGACCCCAGGGTGAGGGTATGAAGGGGGTGGGGTTTGGGAGTATCTGGGGTGGGGGCAGGAAAAGGACACATATGTAATACCATAATCAGTAAAGAAAAAAAAAAACAAACTTTTTGTTCAAATATAAATAGATAGCCCTATCTGGTTTGGCTCAGTGGATAGAGTGCGGGCTTGCAGACTGAAGGGTCCCAGGTTCGATTCTTGTCAAGTGCACATGCCCGGGTTGGGCTCAATCTCCAGTAAGATGCATGCAGAAGGCAGCGGATCAGATCAAAGATTGTGTCTCATCATTGATGCTCCTCTCTGATATCAATAAAAATATATTTTCTAAAAAAAACCTTGGGAAGATCAAGCCAATCTTCTAGTATAATCAATTCTTTAACAGAACAAAAGAAACAAATCTTTCAAAGAAGATAATATAATTCTTTTTTTTTTTAATGAATCTTTATTGTTCAGATTACAATTGTTTCTCCTTTTTCCCCACATATCTCCCTACCACCCAGTTCCCACCCCCCCTCTGCCCTTACCTCCCCCCCCCCTGCTGTCCTTATCCATAGGTGTATGATTTTTGTCCAGTCTCTTCCCATACTCCCCACACAGACACCCCTTTCCCCCTGAGAATTATCAATCCACTCCCATTCTATGCCTCTGATTCTAATAAGTTTATCAGTTTATTCTGTTCCTCAAATTTTTAATTCACTTGACTTTTAGATTCACTTGTTGATAGATATGTATTTGTTGTTCATAATTTTTATCTTTCTTCTTCTTTTTCCTCTTTTTAAGGAATACCTTTCAGCATTTCATATAATGCTGGTTTGGTGGTGATGAACTCCTTTAGCTTTTTCTTATCTGTGAAGGTCTTTATCTGCCCTTCAATTCTGAATGATAACTTTGCTGGGTAGAGTAGTCTTGGTTGTAGGTTCCTGCTATTCATCACTTTGAATATTTCTTGCCACTTCCGTCTGGCCTGCATGGTTTCTGTTGAGAAATTAGCTGATAATCGTATGGGAGCTCCCTTGTAGGTAACTAACTGTTTTTCTCTTGCTGCTTGTAAGATTCTCTCTTTGTCTTTTGCTCTTGGCATTTTAATTATGATGTGTCTTGGTGTGGTCCTCTTTGGATTCCTTTTGTTTGGGGTTCTGTGCGCTTCCTGGACTTGTAAGTCTATTTCTTTCATCAGGTGGGGGAAGTTTTCGTTCATTATTTCTTCAAATAGGTTTTCAGCATCTTGCTCTCTCTCTTCTTCTGGTACCCCCATAATTCTGATGTTGGTTCGCTTGAAGTTGTCCCAGAGGCTTCTTACACTATCTTCAACTTTCTGAATTCTCTTCTCTTCATGCTTCTCTGGAGGAGTGTCCTTGGCCTCTTTGTATTCCAAATCTTTGAGTTGATTCTTGCAATCCTCTAGTCTGCTTTTGGGTCTCTGTATAATATTTTTTATCTCAGTCAGTGTATGTTTAATTTCTAGTTGGTCCTCATGGAATTTATCGGCCTTTTCCATGAAATTCTTGAAAAACCTTATAACCGTGGTTTTGAACTCTATGTCCAATAGCTTGTTTTCCTCCATTTCTTTGGTTTGTGATCTGTTTCCTTGCCTTCTCATATTCTCTGCTTCCCTGAGTTGGTAGGGTAGTTTTGTGTACTAGGTGTCCTATTGGTTCAACGGGTCAGCCTCCCAATTACTTGAGGTGGACACTCTTGGTGTACCCTTGTGTACTGTGTGTTCCCCAGCAGGAGCTACAGCAAGGTCTAGTTTTCTCCTCCTTTGCTTGGGCGGTTTTGGAGCAGTCTGACTGGAGCTGCAGTTGGTTAAGCTGCCACAGAACAGGCCATTTATATGTAAAAGCCGCTGTGTGGAGCCTGGGCAGGTTTGTAGATTGTGCGGGGCGGGGCCTCAGGGCGGGGCCTCAGGGCTGGGCGGGGTCTCAGGGCGTCACTAGGCTGGGGCGTGGCCAACGGCGATGGCTGCCGTCAGCCATCTCTGCCTTTCCCCTTTCCAAGTCCCTGTGCCCCACGGTCCAGCGCAGTAAACAATGATTGCTGGGTGCACCACCGCAAAAAAGTCACTCTCACTTTCCGACCCGATGGCCGAGAGTCCAGCTTCTCCCCATAGGTGTCTGGGTCCCCCGAGTGTCCCCAGAAACTGGATTTCAGAGTGATCGGGAGCTTGTCTCCCTGCGGGTTGAAGCGCACCCAGCCGCCCGCCACCAGCCCGATTCGAGTGCCTCCGTACCTCAGCTTTTCAGCGATTGTGCTCCTTTCTGTTCTTAGTTGTCAATCTTCCACTCAGCCAGCTTTTCCGTGGTTCTGGGTGGTAGACGTTTTTGTCTTTTAGTTGTGTTTTTGAAATTGTTGTGTGAGGCAGCAGATTAGTTGTTTAACTATGCCGCCATCTTGGTTCCTCCTCTATAATCTCTCTCTACAAAATTCTTTTATTCCAGGATTGTATATAATTCTAAAATTTAATTATTGTAATATTCTTAATACCCAGCATAAAACAAAAATTACTAAATAAACAAAGAAAAAGAAAAATGTGATACATAACCAGAATGTAGAAAAATCAATTAAAAACTTACAGGAATCTCAGATATCAGATGCTAAAATTATATAGCATAAATTTGGCAATTATCATATGTAATAAATATGCTAACAGATTAAATAAATAAATGATTTTAATGAGTAAATAGATGAAAACTTACAACAGATTTAAATATAAAAATAAAATAATAATTGTAGAATTGAAAGGTATAAATTTGAAACAAACATTTCACTTGATTGGGTTAACTATGTTAGATATGTACTAAAAAAGAAATGATTAGTAAAATTGGAGATTAAGCATTAAGAGGTCTTTTGATATAACTGAAAAAACTAAAAATATGTAGATGAATACAGCCTCAGGTAAGTCTGGTACGAAACCAAGCCATTTAAGATATAGTTGTGGGACCAGCAAAATGAAAAGAGTGATAACAATCAGAAAATTATTTGAAGATATTAATTGTCAATTATATTTAAAATTTGAGAAAAACTATAACCCATAAATTCAAGTGGATCAACAAATGACAAGAAGGAAAAAAATAAAGAAAACATATGCAATAAAATTTGGACATTTCTCATACCAATATTTTTTCTGATATACATTCTTTGGCAAGGGAAACAAAAGAAAAAATAAAAATGACTGGGACTATATTCAACTAAAAAGCTTTTGCACAGCAAAGAAACCATCAACAAAATTAAAAGAAAACTCACTGAATGGACAACATAGTTGCTAATGACACATTTAATAAGGGTTTGTTTAATATCCAAAATGTATACAGATCTTATAACATGCAATATCTCCAAAACACAAACAATCTAACTTAAAAATGGGCAAAGGGTATGAATAGGCAGTGTCCCAAAGAAGAAATACAGTCCAATAGGCATGAAAAGATACTCAATGGCACTAATCATCAGAGAAATACCAGTTAAAATGCCGTTGAAGTGTCATCTCACATCTGTCAGAATGCCTATCATCAATAAATATATAAACGACAAGTATTGAGAAGGATGCAGAGAAAAGGAAACCCTCATGCACTCTTGCTGGGAATACAGATTGGTGCAGCCACTGTGGAAACAGTATTGTGTTTCCTCAAAAATAAAAAAAATGTTACTGCCTTTGACCCAGCAATTCCACTTCCAGGGATATATTCTAAGAGACCCAAAACACTGTATAGAAAGAATATATGCATCCCTATGTTCGTTGTAGCGTTATATACTATAGCCAAGATTTAGAAGCTACCCAAGTGCCCATCAGTAGGTGAGTGGATAAAAAAGCCCTGGTACATTTACATAATGGAATACTACACTGCTGTAAGAAAGAAGGAAATATTATCTTTTGTGAAACATGGACAGACCCGGAATGCATTATGCTAAGTGAAATAAGCCTTGGAAAAAGAAAATACCATATGATTTCACTTATGTTTGGAATCTAATGAACAAAATTAACACACAAACAACATAGAAATAGCCACATAGATACAGAAAACAGAATAAAGGCTGTTAAAGAGAGGGGTAATAGGAGGCTGGATGAAAAAGGTGAAGGGATTAAGCAAAAAATAAAACCACAACAACTACTCATAAACACAGACAACAGTTTAGCAATTACCAGAGGAAAAGGGGTGGGTGAGGAGGTAGGAGACGGTAAAGGGGGCATAAATGGTGATGGGATGAGACTTGACTTGGAGTGGTGAACACACAATGCAATATACAGATAGTGTATTATTATAGAACTAGATGCCGTCGCAGGTCTCGGCCGTCGCAGCTGCAGCGGCTTGCCTAGGCCCTCTCATCCCTGGCTTTGTCCGGAAGGTCATCTGGAAGGTTGTTCAGCTGTCCAGTCTAATTAGCATATTATGCTTTTATTATTATAGATTGTACACCTGAAACCTATATAATTTCATTGAACAATGTCACTCTATATAATCAATAAAATAAAAGAGAATCATAATCCACCATAGGATACCCAAATAGGTGATAGCTAAATATAATTAAACAATCTTAATGGACTCAGAGAAAAAGGCAAATTATATTTATGGGTTAGTAATGTCTGATTATGCCTCTATCCTTAGCTCTGGGATTTCATTTTCTACTGCTCCTCAGAGAAGGTTATGTTGTAATGTATTCCACTGTTATTGAACTAAAGATTTGTTGAGGTGGTAGGTTGTGGAGGAAGAGGATTTGTTTTACTTTCCTCTCCTCTTTCCCTGTATTCCCTTCCTTGGATACAGTGGTTCCAATCTAATTCTTTGATGCCCTATCCTCTATTGAATATATCCCCCTGCATCCTTCAGAATGAGATCAGGAAGGAATGGAGTGGGCTGAAATGTTTGACTTTAGAAGAGATGAGGTCTCAGTATTGCCCTCTAGCTATGACTTTTCCCCTTGGAGAGGAAGCTCTTTTTATACAGAGGGTTCTGGAAGAGTTTCACATTGACTTCTCTTCCAACAGGAGGTATTTCTTTGATCCTAACTGAGAATCTGTTGGTGTTGTTACAAGTAAAGTCTATGTAATATGTGGGACACCTCTGAATGAAGACAATAGAGTTTCTCATGCTCATGATAATCTATATGCAGCTCCCAGCAACTTGTCAGATTTCATAGTGAAGTGGTTTACTGTTGTAACTTTAAATGACCTCTGCTCCAAGCAGCTGGATACTATGAGCTGTAGCTCCTTGGATGTGCTTGTATCTCTATGTTTGAGTTGGATGACTTACCCTGTGACCTTATTTCTAAGAAGGCTTTAAGAAAAGTCATTGATATTTAGTTTTCCTAGCTTTTTGCGTGTCAGGAAAGCAGTGACAATTCTGAGCTTATTACATGTCAGAGCTAAAAGAAAAGTCATTAACCTCTTTTTAATTTAAGTTTACAAAGTAAGTATGGTTTTCCAGGGGGGATATTGTTATTGTTTTGTGCTTCATCCTAGCCCAGATCTCTTTTCCCTTCAATCTTATTTCTCCTAAGAGAACCATCAGCCTTCCAGAGGGATCTCCTGAACACTGAAATAGCCTATTACAAAGCAACCATTACTACCAACTTAACCACAGAGTCCTCACTACCGATGGCTACACTGTTGTATTTTTTAACCACTCCAAGATATGCATATTGGTCTAGCTGCTTCATATAAATTATAATTTCATATTTTTCAAAGAATAATAGTTATTTTTAATCATTATCTACAATATATCAAGGTTGTGAGGTTGTAGTCATAAGCAGAAACTATTTTAAAATATCATATTCTAAGATGGCAGCTGAAATAAATGAAGAGTAGGCAACGACTATGAATAAATTATTGCTGGTGGGTCAGAAGCCTTGAGAGCAAGATAAAAATCTGTGAAATTCTTGAGGGACTGGGGAGGACATAGAGAAACATCAGATCTTCCCTCAGACTTCACTGAGAGTTTACTGAGATTAAGGGCACGCCCCTAGCCCAGTGGATACAATGCAGGGGCTGCATGAGCTACAGAGGAAACACCTTTTAAAATATATATATATTTTATTGATTTTTTTTTTAAAGAGAAGAGGGGAGAAGGATAGACAGTCGGAAATATCAATGAGAGAGAAACAACAATTAGCTGGCTCCTGCGCAATCCCCACTAGGGATGTGCCTCCAACCAAGGTACATGCCCTTAACAGGAATCAAACCTGGGACCCTTCAGTCTGCAGGCCCACAGTCTATCCACTGAGCCAAACCAGTTTGAGAGTAAATACCTTTTCTGACAGCTCATTGGCTAAGCTCCCTGTATGCCACCACTTGCAGTGTTCTTGGTGATTTGGGTTATAAGAATCCAAGAAGGTGATCTAGGGTTTTTCCACCACACTACTGGAGGAAAAAGCGAAGGTCCACTGCTGGAGGGGCTAAGAAATGTCATATCCTGCCCTAGCTGGTTTGGCTCAGTGGATAGAGGCTTGTCCTGCCAACCGCAGGGTTCAGGTTCAATTCTGATCAAGGGCATGTACCTAGGTAACAGGCTCCTCCCTGGCCGGGGCCCAGGTCAGGGCTCATGCAGGAGACAACCAATCAAAGTGTCCCTCTCACACTGATGTTTCCCTCTCCCTCTCTCTTCCACACTCTCTAAATATCAATGGAAACATATCCTCAGATGAGGATAAAAAAAATAAAAGAAAGAAATGTCACATCCTATGAAAGATACATCTTGAAAATGCCTAAAGAAAGTTGTCATTTTTTCACAGTGAAGGGACTAGAGTCCATGTTGATGAAAACACCTTGGCGGCTGCAGTGGCTGGCAATGGCTGCAGCAGTGGGGAAATGGGGCTGGTGCCTCTCCTTGATCAGCCCAGTCGCCTGACATCCCTTGAGGGGTCCTAGATTGGAGAGGCTGCAGGCTGGGCTGAGGGACAACCGCCCCCCCCCCTGTGCACGAATTTTGTGCACTGGGCCTCTATTCTAATATATAACAGAGAACTACAGGAAATGGAAAAAGAGACAAATCTGAATTTTTCAGATGGTATGATTTTTTAATCTATAAAGCATAGGAAGTCAACAGAGTTCTACAAGAACAGCTTAAAAGTCCCTAATGTTTATACTCTATTATATACATGAAATTAGCCAAGAGGGCAAATCTTGGGTATTTTTGCTACAATAAAGGAGAAGAGAAAAAGGAAACTTGTACAGCAATGAAATGATGGATTTGTTGATTAGCATGGTTTAAGTGAATATTTCACAATACCTAAATTGGGCCATCAGGTTTTACATGTTAAATATATACAATTTTTGATTATCTGTTATACCTGAATAAAGCTTGGGGAAAAGTTAATAATGTTTTATAGCAGTAATTATTAATTAAAAAATAAAATAGGAAATGACCTCATTCAGAATGGTAAAAAACATATATATGTATTGAAAATAAATGTAGGAAATGTACATTACATATTGTTTATTATAGGGTCCCTAGGCCTGGCCAGCAATCAGGACCTAAATGTGGGGTGACCAGCAGGGCAATTGGGGCCCTGCTCGCACCTGCTTTGGCCTTGTGCTGCCCATTCACCTGTTACACCATCCCGCCACAGTCCTGCTCTCATCAGGGCCCATCAGGGCCTGCACTGCCTCCAAAGCTGCCCACCGCATTGCCAACGCCCATCATGTTCCATCGTGCCGCCCCCTGGTGGTCAGCATACATCTAACTCCCAGTTGGTCAAACTCCCGCCTGTGGGGACAATTTGCATATTAGTCTTTTTTTTTTTTAAATATATTTTATTGATTTTTACAGAGAGAAAGAGAGAGGAATAGAGAGTTAGAAACATCCATGAGAGAGAAACATCGATCAGCTGCCTCTTGCACACCTCCTACTGGGGATGTGCCCGCAACCAAGGTACATGCCCTTGACCGGAATCGAACCTGGGACCCTTCAGTCCGCAGGCCGACGCTCTATCCACTGAGCCAAACCAGTTTCGGCTGCATATTAGTCTTTTATTATATAGAATTCTCTTCAAATTCAATGTTATCCTATTCAAAATACTAATATGATTGTATTATGTTTTACTGGCAATTTTTGTTCAAACATTTTTTCAAACGTTTATTGTGGTAATATAGCAAATTAACCTTTAAAAATGTTTTCTTAGAAAATAGCCCTTTTGAAATTTTTAATTAAAGTATAGTTGGAATACAGTATTATAATGTTCATTTCACATTTCAATGTAGTGCTTTGATATTACAAACATTAAATTAAATATTTTAAATGTACAATGCAGTAGCATTAATAATATTCAAAATGTTGTATAACTATAACCACTATCTAATTGCAAAACATTTTGTCACTAAAATCAGAAATCATTTATCTATTAAATAGTAGTTTTAATTCCCCTGGTAATCTCCAATATATGTTATATTTCTATAAATTTGCTTATTGTAGATATTTCATATAAGTAGAATCAGATAATATTTATCATTTTGTGTCTGGCTTATTTCACTCAACAGCATAATGTTTTCAAAGTATATTCATATTGTAGTATACATCCATACTTTATTCCTTTTCATGGATGCATAATATTTGATTTGTATGCATATACCACATTTTTATTTATTATTTTTTGATGTATACTTTTGTTGTTTTCATCATTTAGCTATTATGAATAATACTGTAATGAACATTTATGTACAAGTACAAGTTTGAGCCCCTGATTTCAATTTTTTGGGCATATACCCAGCAGTGAAATTATTGGGTTATATAGTAATTCTATGTTTAACTTTTTTAGGAACTGTCAAAATATTTCAACAGAATTTGTAGTTTTTACATTCTTACCAGCAATATACAATGGTTCTATTTTTTCCATATCATGTCAACATTTGCTAATTGTTTTTTTAATTATAGAGATTTCAGTAGGTATGAAGTGATATCTCACTGTGGTTTTGATTTGTTTTTCATTTGCCATTAGTCATTTGAATATTTTATTTAGAGAAATATTATCCACATCATGTGCCCATTTAATAAATTGTATTGTCTTTTTGGTTTTGAATTCTTTATGTATTCTAGATATTAAACTCTTATCAGATATATGATTTGCAAATATTTTTCTCCTTTCATAGGTTGTCTTTTCAGTTTCTTGATTATATCATTTGATGTACAAATTTTTTTAAGTTTTATGAAATCCAGTTTATTCCTTAATTTGTTGCTCCTGCTTTTGTCTTTTAAGAATCTATTTAAGAATCTATTTGTACATCTAATGTCATGAAGATTTACCTCTATATTTTCTTCTAAGCAGTTTATGATTTGTATCATTTATATTTAATACTTTGCTCTGTTTTTATACAAGCTGGTTGTTAATGTTTATTTGAAAGAATAAATATGCCAATATTAGAAATAATTTTTCCACTTCTTAAAATTTATTTTTATTTAAGTAGAGTTGATTTGCAATATTACATTGGCTACATTTGTTTCAGGAATACAACATAGTGATTCAATACATTTATCATTTACAATGTGATCAACCCACTATTCTGTTAATGAGCAGGAATTTAAAAACATAACAACCAATTCAATGTGAATTTATATACTATAAAAAAGGAATAATTACATCAGTGAAGTACGATAAAACAGAAATGCAGACCAAAGAGCAGACTACACAGTCAGTAAGTAGATTTTATTTATATAAAAATCAAAATAGAATATGCAGTCCTCAAAATGGTTGAAGAACATACCACCAATTAATACATAGCATTGAATAAATTATTTACATATTGGAGAATAATTAAACAAAACCCCTAGTCACCTAAGTCCTCAAAACAAACTCCAAATTAAGTCAGTTTTCTTTCTTCTCTCTCTCTCTCTCTCTCTCTCTCTCTCTCTCTCTCTCTCTCATCTTTGTCTTCTATTGCTCGTTTCACTATTACTGTTTATATTTCTCTTTTATTATATTCCTATATCATTTTCTATCTCTATCTACAGTTCTACTTCTTCCTTTATTACTGTATTTTTGACTTTGTGTATGGAATAGCTTAAGAATGAAAAGTATATGTCATAAAAAATATGTTAAATTGATTACATAAAATTTTGTATGACATTTGTGTGACAAAATGAACAAAGTTGAAAGACAAGAGAAAGCCATATTCAAAATATCTAAAATATAAATAATTGCTCTACATCTAAATTATAATTTAAATTTTTAAAAATTAAATTTGTGTTATTTTCCTTTTTTTGTATATGCATTCACTTATGTATATTTTTGGGCATGCCTTTAAGTGAGACTCATTCTTTTACCTTCTCTAGAATCTAGCAGAAGGCTCTGAGAATAATTAGTCATGATTCATTGCTCCTTCAGGACCTGTCTCCTCTTGCCTCCCCTGCCAGTCAGCTAAGCACATATAAGTAGATGTAGAAACTGTGCCCTCAGCCCAATTAGAAGGAAACAGCAAGAAAGGGGGTACGTGGATGGATGTGCCTGCTCTCAGTTCCACCTGGATAAGTATGTATCTGATATCTAGGATTAGCTAACTGTAGTTTGCCTCATGATATGATGATACTGGCTTGTACCATTTTGGGAATACTGATTATAAATATCTCAGATCTACATTCAGTGGCATTATGGTAGTAGCATTAAAGTAGAAGTATTTAACCAAATAAATTGGTAACTGGTACAGATCAGGGAATTTTTTCTTCAGAGAACTACTTATTAAATACTAGAGGCCCAGTGCACGAAATTCGTGCACTGGGGAGGGTGTCCCTCAGCCCAGCTTGCACCCTCTCTAATATGGGACCCCTCGGGGGATGTCCAACTGCAGGTTTAGGCCCGATTCCACAACCTGCAGTTGGACATCCCTCTCACAATCCGGGACCGCTGGCTCCTAACCGCTCACCTACCTGTCTGATTGCCCCCTAACTGCTTCCTTGCTGGCCTGATTGCTCCCTAACTGCTCCTCTGCTGGCCTGATCACCCCCAACGGTTTTATTAGTATAGATATGACCCTGCACAGAAAATTTCACTAACCCTGCTTTACAATAAGGGCTTGACGATTGAATCATTAGGACCAGACACCAAGATTTCCTTTCTTTGAATAGTGGAGGGAATACTTATCTTGTCTTTAAGTTGCCCGGAAATTAAAATGAGATAATGACTTAGAAAAGTATAAAAGTACCATATAAAGACAACTGTCTTTTTAATGAAGTGGCAAAATGAAAAACACTTTTTATTCTCCCCTTCCTTCCTTTACAGCTTTTATTTAAACTTTGAAATTTATAAAAATTTCACTCCAATTTTCATTTCTTTACATTCAACATTATTTTGTATTGGTTTCAGGTTTTATATTAGTTACAGAATAGTGGTTAGACAATCATATACTTTACAAAATGTTCCCCGATATTTCTAGTACCCACCTGGCATCATACCATCATTACAACATTATTGACTATATTCCCTATTTAAGTGACAATGGGTTTACAGGTTCCTTTCAGTCTTTCTTTTATGTTGCTCGTCCTTCCTTTTCTTTCTCACTTCTTCCCTCATTTTCTTTATATAGTATCTCAATTGGCCATCAAAGCTCAGTGAAGGCACTGGGACATGCTTCATCCATTTTACAGATCAGGAAACTGAGGCCAATTCCAGTTGGCTGTGGAACTTGACTCAGCATACAGGAAGCCATGCTCTTTGCGCTTCCTAAGGGGCAGTTGCCCAGCAAACAGAAAAACCTTCCAGTCAGGCTTCCGAGCCTCTTTCTCAAGTACCTCTTCATTGCGGATGCTCCACATTCTTTCCTCTCCCCCCATTCTTTACTGCCCCCACTTCTTCGAAGCAGGTGGAAGACTTCCCACTCACTGCCTAGGCATGCTCTGCAATGGGGCAGGGGGTAGCGAGCTTGCTTTTGGGTGAAGGCAGGAGCAGTAGTCACTGCCTCTGAAGTGTGAAGGCCGCCTGAGCGAGGCCCATTAGCACTGGGAGCTTCTCTGAATCATGTGAGTCAGTCCAGTACCCTGCAGTGCAGCACCCCTCCACTGAGGTGGCTCTACCCCTCAACCCCCGCCTCAGGGGTGAGGGTCCTTGCCCCTCTGCCAGGAGTCCTTCCATGCCCCTTGATCCCTGGCTGGGCCCACCCACATCTTGGGGGCACTGCAGAACCTCTGTCTCTCTGCAGATGAGGCAGATCCCTGCCCTAGGTCTCCTCAAAGCTATGAATCTGTGGCCAGAGTCCTGGTCTGGGTCTCAGCAACCACATGCCTGCAATGTTCCCAGGGACCCCGGGAGCGGCTGGGCGAGTACTGCCACGCCCCCCCAGGGTGGCGATCACCCCCGGGACTCCCAGGAGCGGCTGGCTCGGCCCGGCCACGCCCCCCCCCAGGGTGGCCATCGCCCCCGGGACCCCCAGAACTAAGAGGATTGGGCGCCGCCATCTTGGTCTTCTCAATGGCCGGATAGGCCACCCGGAGTCCCGCCCCCAGCCTCTCGCAGGCCCAATCATGGGCATAGCGGAGGTGCGGTCAATTTGCATGTTCCTCTATTATAAGGTAGGATTTATTAGCACTCCACTGGTTATACCTAACCAAGGACCCCATCTTATTTGAGAGGAAGAATTCAATCTCACTCACCATTACCATTTCTGAGCCCCATTCTGAATTCCATTTCTGGCCCCTAATCTTAATCTGAGGTTCTGCTATAGTTAAGTAGAGTTTTAGTGCAATAAACTTGTTCACAGATAAAGAACCTCAGCTCTGAACATCAGCATCATGATCCTATTCAGCCTGTGAGTAAAGAACTCCAGCTCTGAACATCAGCATCATGATCCTATTCAGCCTGTGAGACCCTGATGGTTTTGGTGTTACACTCAGCTCTGACTCCACGTTCCAGCAGGAGATACTGACACTCCTGCAAAGTACAGAAAACCTTTCCCCATCGTCCATGGATAGCATGTGGAGAAAGAGTGAACAGGTAAGTTAAAAAAAAAAAGATATTGGAAAATATTAAAAAGTGAGAGAAATTATCCCAGTTTTCAAATGTATTATTTTTCTTGTTTTGTGCATTGAATATGTAACATAGCCCAAATATAATGATAACAATTTATATATCATCTTATATCACTACTTTTGTGTTTCTATTGAACACCTAGATCTGAGATATGTGACACCCCCAAAATCACATGTATATAAAATATTAGAACCAAGAATGCTCTTTACTACTATTACATCATTTTTGCTACTCATTCACTCCTGTACAAACTGCAGAAGGTTACCAGGTCCTTCAGTCCCTAATTTTCACATGAAATCATTATCTTTGTGCTCATTATCACTGCCTTTCGCTGCCATAAATGGCCCAGCTTGTGATTTTTATTACTGCCTTCTGTGTTTGGCATGTAGCCCATGTGGGAATACTCTTTCACACATCTAATTAGATTTCTCTTCCATACACTGTGGTTTTTATGTCCCCTTCTTTCAGAAATAAGTTTTTCATCTCTTTAAGAAAATGTCTTAACTATGACTATCAGGAGCTCTGAATTTAATGTACAAAAACTGACAAGTGATATATATTTTCCAGTCTTCAAGTGCTTCCCAAAAGCTTCAAGTGAAGTCTCACTGTGTTATTTCCAATGGTTCCATTGGATTCACACCTGCAACATTTACTCTTGTTGGTATCCCAGGACTGGAAGCAGAGCACATCTGGATATCTAACCCTTTCTGCCTGATGTACATCATCATCTTCATAGGAAATGGCATCATTCTACATATCATCTGGGTGGACCTTGTGTTGCATCAGCCCATGTACTTTTTTCTGGCCATGCTGGCCTTTGTTGAACTTGGGGTCTGTGCTTTTACCATACCTACAGTGCTAGGCATATTCCTCTTTGGCATTCATGATATCAGCTTTGGTGGTTGTCTGCTCCAGATGTTTTCCATGCACTCTTTTACCCTTATGGAGTCAGGTGTCCTTCTGGCTATGTCTGTAGACCGCTTTGTGGCCATTTACAGCCCACTGCAGTACATAACCATCCTGACAATTCCCCGCATCACTGGGATGGGTGCCACCATTGCCTTGTGAAGTGTGTTGCTCATGTTACCACTGCTCTTTATCCTGAAGGGTCTGCCTTTCTGTGGCCACAACACCCTCACACACTCTTACTGCCTCCACTCAGATCTGATCAAATTGCCCTGTGCAGACACCCGCCCCAATAGCATCCTGGGTCTGTTTGTTGTTATCTCCACATTTGGTTTGGACTCATTGCTCATCGTAGTTTCTTATATGCTGATTCTTCACACAATACTGGGAATAGCTTCTGGGGCAGAGCGGTGGAGGGCACTCAACACATGTGTGTCACATGTCTGTGCTGTGCTTGTGTACTATGTTCCCATGATCAGCCTCTCCTTGTTGCACCACTTTGGACGGCATTTACCTCCACTCCTGCAGACTATCATGGCCAATACATACCTCTTCTTCCCGCCTATGGTCAACCCCATTGTCTATAGCATCAAAACCAAGGAAATTCGCAATAGCATTGTCCGTACACTGTCTAGAAAGAGGAATGAGGTCTAATCAAACAGACAAAACCCTAAGAACACAGGAACTTGGATCGGACCTATTGCCTGGATATTAGCATTGCAAATGGGAAGAATTCCATAGTTTCTTATTGCTTATGAATGAGCTATATGCTTTAGTAGATGGAGAAATGTAAAATAGTCCCCCATTTCTCCCTGAGAATAGAGAATGTCATTAGTTTGAAGTAAGCTTATCTAAAGAGATGTGGGACCTGGTTTTTTTCCCTGGTGAGGACACCATTTGTTTACTGAGTCCTTGAAAATAAAATTCATTCTTTTCCCATTGAAAATAAGTGGAATGGTTACTGGGAGGCTTTTGCTTCTAGGTATGTGCAATTTAGTGATATATATTTGTGAGTGAAAAGAATCAGGACACAAAAGAATATGTATTGCATTATTATCTTTATATGAAGTTGAAGAACAAATGTAACTAATTTAATGTCAAAAACAACAAAACAGTGGTGTTTAATGGGTATAGAGGTGGGGGATGACTGGGGAAACACATGAGGAATTTTTTGGTCTGACAAAATGCTCTATGTACATTGGATGCAAGTTACAGGACTGTATCCATTAGTCAAAATGGTACTGCTAAAATTTATGCATTTCAATATACCTCAATTTTACCTCTAAACTCATAAAAATAATCAAAAGACTAATAATAACAATAGGAATAATCATTGGGTTACATGGTGAGTGGAATTATAGAAGATACAATAATGGCAAAATGTTGATCATTGTTGAAGCTGGATGATGGTTAGATAGAGGTTCATTATAATAATCTGTTTACTTTGTACATGTTTGACATTTTTTAAATAAAAAATGAAAACAACATACTAATGGTGATAATATTAAATCTTTACTGAATGTGTGCCATGAAACAGAACTAACTTTCAGTTGGTTAGAATGATTTGGTTGGAAAATGATTTGACTTTAGGACACCATTTTATTTTTAATGAGCTAAGGTTAGAAAAAATAAATAGCAATCTGAAAATAATGGTTTTAGGAGGAAATGACTTAAAAAAATAAGCCCATGCTTTTGTAATAGTCTTGGTTAACACAAATCACTAGTAGACACCTTCTGGTCACAGAAAGGTAGTAAGGAAAGAAAAACTTGAGGTAACTCTTCTAGACAGGGCTTGCAAGGCTCATTTGTTGTTGTTGATGTTTTCCCAAATTATTTTGACTTTCCACAAACAACAGTGAATATCATCATAAACCATAACGTTTTGAATGATTTTTAGTCAACGAAGTAATTAAGGGAGGTGACTGTTTTGGAATAAATGATAAATGTATAAGGTGATGGGTGGCATAATTTCTCTCTTTTCTACTTTTATCTTATTCATTCAAATTATTGCATTTTCTATTTTTATAAATCTATCTTTGAAAATACTCAATTGAGTGGAATCATTGAAATGGGTTTGGATATTTTTAATAGCCTTGTCTTTAATTTAAAACACATATATATTGACTTTTAGAAAGAGGGAAATGGAGAGGGGGATAGAGAGAGAGAGAGAGAAACATCAATGTGAAAGATACATTGCCTCCCACATGCCCTAACTGGGGATCAAACCTGAAACATGGGTATATGCCCTGTCCAAGAATTGAACCAGTGACTTTTGATACATGGGGCGATACTCAACCAACTGAGCCATACCATCCAAGGCCTAGTCTTTTAACTTTTTAAAGTAGTTCAAAAGCCTTTTGATAACAATAATTATTGGTAATCTCCAAGACAATTCTGTAAATTAGATAGTATTTATCTCATTATACAAATTAAAAAATTAAAAGAGTTACATACATTTATCAAAATCACACAAAGAAAAATGGTTTAAAGATTAAATAAAATGGCCCTGGCCAGTGTGAGTCAGTGGTTAAACACAGTTCATGCAGGGAAGGGTCGTGGGTTCTATTCCAGGTCAAGGGCAAGTACTTGGGTTACAGGTCTGATCCCTAGCCCTTGGGGCACATGCAGAAGCCAATTGATGTGTTCTCTTACATCAATCTCTCTCTCCCTTTCCCTCTCCCTCTCCCTCCCTTCCACTCTCTCTAAAAATCAATGGATAAGGACACATATTTAATACCTTAATCAATAAAGAAATTTAAATAAATAAATAAATAAATTTTTAAAAATTAAAAAGTAAAAAGAAAATCAATGGAAAAATATCTTTGAATGAGGATTAACAAAACAAATGAACAGAAATTAAATAAAACGATGCATGAAAAACAATTAGCATTGTTCCTGGTAGAATTGCTCAATAAGCACCTAGATTTTATTAAAGTCATACTTTTCTATCAAATCTGATGAATATATTAATCCCACAGACAATTTTCACAATGCCTGATAGTAATAGGTCTATATCTTAATTTGAAGTTCAAAAACATCATAATTAAATTAATAAAGTAGAATTCGGGTAGAGGAACATGCCTATATCTAAGAAGACTTTTAGTTTTTTTTGCAAATATGGTTGGCAGAAAAATAACAGCTTATAAAAAGAAAATTTTTGAATGTTAATTTCTCTGCATTTAGCCAATGGGGAATAAGAAAAGAGGAGAGCAAGGAGATGACTGAAAGTTGTAGAAATGATTTCATGGATATTAGATTTGGATGAACCTAAAGAGCTTAATTAAAATCTGTTTGGGCCCTAGCCCATTTGGCTCAGTGAATAGAGCATTGGCCTGCCCACTAAAGGGTCGCAGTTTCGATTCTGGTCAAGGGCACATGCCCAGGTTGCGGCCTCAATCCCCAGTAGGGAGCATGCAGGAGGCAGCAGATCAATGATTCTCTCCTCATTGATGTTTCTATCTCTCTCTCGCTCTTCCTTTCTCTCGGAAATCAATAAAAATATATTTTAAAAGAAATGTTTCGTCCCTCATAGTTTTAGCTAGTGGCTAGAAAAACCCCTCATTCATGTTCATAACTCCACTTCACATTCATTAGGGAATATTAAAATTGATGGCTAGCAATTTTTTCCCTCAATTTGAGCTCAATAAATTTATGCTGTGCCCCTAAATAATACAAACATTGCTGTGAGTTTTGTTGAAGGATGGATACAGCAACATGATCTCAGCCAGACTTCCAGAAGAGGGAGAATGTCTGTATTGCCAAGACATAAGAAAAGCATGAAAGGCTATCCCAGAGATGTCCATGTATTGGCAGATAAACCCAATGGATTAGGGTTCATGGCATTGACTGGGCGCCTTTGCAGGGGTGAAGATAGAAAGAAGAAACATTGAAGAACACAAATGCAAGAGAATGAGACCAGAATCTGGGGGCAAAAAAAGAGTTGATGTGTGATTTGTGATAAAGGATGAGTGATAGTGATTTCAGGAACTAATAATATTCTTCAGGCATCTAGCAAGAGTAGAAGTGGCTCCCAACAATTGGCCAGTAAATCTTATGCTTTTCATGTTTATCCCCATAATTCTTCATTACCAGCTTTTTCAATAATAATCCCTCTATCCCACCATCCCTGAACTCACTTATGTACTCTCCCACCTGCCAACCTAGCCTCATTACTCATAAGTCAGATGTTGTGATTATTCTTAAAGGATTTTTATTCCAATTATAATTATATTTGAGGCAGGAAAACTTTATCCCTAATAGAAAAAAGCCAGTGATCTATGGATTGGGGTGTCATAGAAGAGCAAACGTGTGGAAATCAAAGTATTGAGTTGACTTACTATCTATCCTAACTATGTTAGCCAATAGAGACTTCCCATCATAGAACTACTGACTTGTTTCCTTCACATGAGGTTTCCACTTCTCTTTCCTTAAAAAGCATGAGATAGAGCTGACAGTTTTTTTCAGGCAAGGAATGGATTCCTGAGCTATGCACTCCCCCACTTTATGTTCCATTTCTTGGGCACACAGTGAGAGCAAGTTGAATCCCAATCTCTGGCTCTGTGAGAAGGTGTTTCAACACTGCCATTTCCTGGTGAGAATAGATATATCAGGTCTCTAGGGAATTGAGTGAGAATATAGTCCTGAGAAATGATGTCTACCCTTCTGGCCCTAAACCTCCTTCTTTGCTCTAGGGAGTAAGAAAATATCTCTTAGGATTTGTAAGAGGCTGATGAATTTTGGTCATCAGGGAAAAAATATGTTAGAAAACACAAATCTTCTATAGCTGGGACCAGCAAAGAGCGGCCTACTTCTGTAGCAGTCACTTCCTACTATTATTCCTGAAGAATGAGTAAGTAGATAGCTAGAAATGTGTACTAGTTCAAGTGGACATAAGAATATATATATATTAAAGTGCAAAAATTAGTGAAGCCAAGAGTATAAATTTATTTTATAAAAGTAAAGAGTACAAATTTATTTTGATAGAGTCTGATGTGGAACTTTTAGGAAATACAATTCAATACATTGAGGAATCTGCTTTTGAAGATTGAGAGGTTAAAGGAAACTAACAGCATGTTATTGGACAAGTTAGGTAACCTGAATACATTATATTTTAAAAGGAGAGGATCATTAATTACTTGAATCTTTGTAGTATCATATCTGAAGCTATATAATTTAAAAAGGGGGATGGTGGTTACAGGCAACATGTTGGCCCAATATAAGGAGGTTTTCCTAAGAGAGAGAGCTGTACAATATTTAGACAGACAGGCATGGAAACGAATCAACCTACATACACAGTCATCAGCCACGAAGCTATGCTAAAGAATTCTGTTCTGAGAGGGTGATTTGGTAGCATAATCTCCTAAACATTCCAAATTTAAAATTTATGAGTATGGTTGTTGGGGGCCAGTGAAGAACTCAGAATAATATTTGGATGTTGACTTGGATTTATGGAGAAATATTTTGAAAAATTTAGGGCAATAACACAAAAAAGGGATAAATCAACTTGATTTAGATGTAGACAACTAATTACTTAGAAACGTTTCTGCTCTCACGTTAACCAATACATTCATAGATGCATACTCTTGTCAGCCCTAAAACTGAACTATAGTTTCCTACTTATCTCCAGTTACTGGAAAGTGTGAAGTGTTCACAGCAACAAACTTTGTGTTGCAATACATATTTTGGAGTCTTTCTGTCTCTGCTGCCTTCCCAGTCACTTCCACCTGAATGTACCTATGTGTTTGCCATTATTCTTCTTGCAATATCTTGGACAATTCTCAAAGAGACCCACTTGTATTTTTCTTGTTTCAGGTTTCACAGAAGATTTAAAAGTGACTGGTTCTCTTCAACAGTAAGTAGCTCTGATTTCTATATAAGGATTATGTCTGTCAATACTTCCTACATATAGAGATCTAGGCTTCCAATCTCATTCATTAAGTTTATCTCTAAACACTTCAGCATCTTCTTCATTGCTCTTCTGGTGAAACAATAAAAGTCTTCTCCTACACCAGGTACTCTTTAATCCTTTTAATTTTATAAACTAATATTTTCAAAATGTCCTCACTTTATTGTGTGGAAAGCAGACTATGTGAGGAGCTGTAGGTGCTTATCTAAAAGTAATTTATATATAAGATTTGTTTCCTGAATTAGAATTGCCATGGTAATATACAAAATTATACAGCTGCCAATGTCTATCTTGATGGAGTCTGGGCCCTGCATATTTACAAATTCCTTGGTGAGAAGGAAGTTCAAGGTAAGGAGAGGTAGTTTTATTGGTGGAATCACAATGCTAGAAAGAGCCTTCAATCAATAACTTGTCAAATAAATGTTGGTATGTTCTATAGAAATACCCAACCCTGCTAGTCTAAAGTGATGGTAAAAAGAGAGGAAGTGAAGAAGAGAGAAAAGTGGGGCTCAAGGTATAGTGTATTTTGGTGTTTATCTATCTAAAGTATCATTCCAATGTTGTTGTTTTTAATTTTTTTTTTCTCATTTCCATGAATAGGTTAGAAGAAGAGAGAGAAGATGGAATGGGGGAGGAAGAACACCACCAAGCAGCCTGATAACGTTGGACCCATCATAGGCATAGGTGTGCAAATACTAAGTTTTTGCAATGTGGGTATCACTGAGTGGGCAGATGACTTTTGCTAATGTATATGCTGCTAAAACATTCTGTTGGGCCAGTGTCCATTGTCTCATTCATTTAAAAAATGCTAAATAAGCTGCTGAAGTTGATTATCCTATTTCTGTCATTCAATATTTGTGCGACTGGTTGATAATAGGACATAGACCAGTACAGAGAATCACAGTTTGCCAAATTTGGCTCCTTTGCAAGGAAGGACACTGACCTGCCATGCCCATTCCAAATGGCAACATGTTCATGCCCTCTGTGTTGACCTTTTATTGGAATCCCTGACTTGGAAACTATACAGTGCTGACTTGGGATTCCATTCTGGGTTATGTACCTCATTGCTTTGATAAAAAATTCTCTACTTTTGCTCATCACCAAATCTGAACCCAGTCTCTATGAGCCTATGTATGTCTTCTTGGCCATGTTGGGAGCCATGGACATTGCACTTAGCACCAGAATTGTCCCCAAGATGCATGGTATTTTTTTATTCCACTTGTGAGAAATGTATTGTGATGCTTGTCTTTCCCAGATGTGGCTCATCCACACATTTCAGGGTATTGAATCAGGAGTCCTGATGGTGATGTTTCTGGACCACTATATAGCAATCTGTTATCCTTTAAGGCATGCTACCCTATTCACTCAACAACTAGTCTGCTATAATTAACATATTATACTTTTATTATTAAAGATTGTACACCTGAAACCTACATAATTTCATTGAACAATGTCATCCTAATATAGTCAATAAAATAAAAGAAAATCATAATCCCCCATATGATAGTCAAATAGGTGACAGCTAAATATAATTAAGCAGTCTTAATGGACTAAGGGAAAAAGGCAAATTATATTTATGGGATAGTAATGTCCTGATTATGGCTCTATTCTTAGCTTTGAAATTTCACTTTCTACTGCTCCTCAGAGAAGGTTATGTTTTAATGTATTTCACTGTCACTGAACTAAAGATTTGTTGAGGTGGTAGGTGGTGGAGGAAGAGGATGTGTTACTTTCCTCCCCCTCTTTCCCTTTATTCCCTGCTTTGGATACAGTGGTTCCAATCTAGTTCTTTGATGCCCTATCCTCTATTGACTATATCCCCCCTGCATCCCTCAGAATGAGATTAGGAAGGAATGGAGTGGGCTGAAATGTTTGACTTAAGAAGAGATAAGGTCCCAGTATTGCCCTCTAGCTAAGACTTTTCCCCATGGAGAGGAAGCTCTTTTTATACAGAGGGTTCTGGGAGAGTTTCACATTGACTTCTCTTCCAACAGGAGGTATTTCTTTGATCCTAACTGAGAATCTGTTGGTGCTTTTACAAGTAAAGTCTATGTAATATGTGGGACACCTCTGAATGACAACAATAGAGTTTCTCATGCTCATGATAATCTATATGCAGCTTCCAGCAACTTGTCAGATTTCATAGTGAAGTGGTTTACTGTTGTAACTTTAAATGACCTTTGCTCCAAGCAGCTGGATACTATGAGCTGTAGCTCCTTGGATGTGCTTGTCTCTCTATGTTTCAGATGGATGATTTACCCTGTGACCTCATTTCTAAGAAAGTTTTAAGAAAAGTCATTGATTGATATTTAGTTTGCGTAGCTTTTCCATGTCAGGACAGGAATAACAATTCTGAGCTTATTACATGTAAGAGCTAAAAGAGAAGTCACCAAACATTTTTTTAAAGTTTATAATGTAAATATAGTTTTCCAGGGAGACATTGTTACTGATTTGTGCTTCATCCTAGCCCAGACCTCTTTTCCCTTCGATCTTATTTCTCCTAAGAGACCCATCAGCATTCCAGAGGGATCTCCTGAACATTGAAATAGCCTATTACAAAGCAACCATTACTACCAACTTAACCACAGAGTCCTCAATACCGATGGCTACACTGTCATATTTTTTAACCATTCCAAGATATGCATATTTGTCTAGCTGCTTCAGTAGAAATTATAACTTTATATTTTCAAAGAATAATCATTATTTTTAATCATTATCTACAATATATCAAGGATTGTTAGACAGAAATCAAGATAAAACATTTGAGAGTAAAATGGAAAACGAAGATTTACAAATATATAAATGATGTCACACATTTATAAGAGAAAGTATGGGTCTTTGAGAAATGAGATTTGGAGAGGAGGATCCACATAAAATTCTAATATTTATGTAGCTCATAACCAGAAACAATTTTAAAAAATCATATTCTAAGATGGCAGTGGAAATCAACGAAGGGTAGACAATGATTATAAATAAACTATTGCTGGTGGGTCAGAAGCCTTGAGAGCAAGATAAAAATCTGTGAAATTCTTGAGGGACTGTGGAGGACATAGGAAAAATCAGATCTTCCCTTAGACTCCATTGAGAGTTTACTGAGATTAAGGGGCTTCCTTTGGGTATTCACAGTCTGATGAAGGAGATGACATGCAAGTGAAAACACGAAGAGCACATGGTAAGATCTTTAACAGAAATGAAAACTCCGTGACTGCTTGACTGTAGTGGTAGAAATAGAGAAGGCAAGGATAATTCTGAGATTTCCTAATGGCTGGGTGGTATCTGTTGTTGCCAACAAAGAAGATGCATTTGGATAAAAGAGAATGGGAGAAGTTACTTTGAGGTATTTTTATGTGTTCTTATTTCAATGCCTTAGTATAAAATATATAAAGTATTCAAAAGAGACTGTAGATATTACTTGATATTACTAGATATTACGTGTATTCCAATAGAGTTCTCTACTCTGAAGAAGCAGATTGCAGGCAAGGGCAAATGCTGACTGACTCAGAAACAGACAAAATAGCAAAGCTCAGGTTGTCAAAAGAAATAAGGTACTTATATGGTTCAGAAGCAGATAGAATGCTAGTGGCAGTAGAAAATTAGAGAGGTCTGGGCAGGTATTTGAATTTCCTGGCAGACTGCTGAAGATAATATAAAGCATAACCTTATTGAAACAAATGCATTTCTGCAAAATTTATTTCAAAATAAGCCTGGGAGAAGACAGAGAAAACTTTTGAGATCAGAGGAGTAACTGTACAAGCAGACCATGATTTGGGGGTAGTTCTCCGTAATTTCCTCTGTGTGCCACATTCTATGGCTCTGACAGGAAGCTTCCCTTGTTAAGAGGTCACTTGTTTTCTCTTGGTACAGATGACATGTTATGATCTTGTAAGTGTTTCTTTTCTCTTGGTGTAGATGACATGTTACTATCTTGTATGTTAGTTTATTAAAAACTAAAAGAAGATTTTAAAATATTTACCTATATTTACCAAGAGTGTTGATGCTTGTTTGTAATCTTAGGTGCGTTAGCCTTTTGTATGTTTGATTCTTCCAGAAGCAAATATAAGAATGGAACTTGGCCAACCAAATTTCCAAGTGGAAAACAATCATTTGAGAATTTGCAAAGAGCAAGAGTTTGGTAAATACTTAAAACCTCTTCACTCTCTGAATGTTCACTATTTGCAGCTTTTGTCCTAAATTCTTATTTTTGTCTTGGGTTATAGACTTCATCCCCTTATGCAGTAATTTCCACAACACTAAGCTTCTTTATTGTGGCTAAAGCATAAGTTCTGAATTTTTATGAATTATATAAAAAAATTTTACTTTTAACAAGGAATAGCAGACCATTCCACCCCTCCCCCCACGTACATATTATTTAGATTTAGACATCTACACAAGGAATCATTGCCATTAGGAATATTTATCAATATATCTTGAGTTTTCACATCAGTAGTGTTCAGGACCATAAATTGAGATGCTGGGAGCAATTATAAATTTAAAAGCATGTTAAGACGAGTGAAGTGCCAATGCCAAAATTATGATACTAGGAAGAATCTTGATGCTAGAAAGAACAATAGGGATCAGTTACCAAAACCAAAGAACAGGGTGAGAACAGGAGTCACAAGAAACTACTCCTGCTGCTGAGACCAATAGGGCTGAATTGCACTTGCTTTGTCCTTCACTATTGTTAGTCAGGGTAGATGCTAGAAACAGAAGGAGTGATGTCTTGCAGCTGGGAGTCAAGGCTTTGCAGAAAATGAACGGCTTATCAGTGCTTATTTACAGCAACTTTACATCATTTGACAACATGAAGAAATAATATATTACATTTTTTTCCTGTTAATATGATTGTGTTATGCTCTGGGCTTCTTAAGGAATTCATTGAAAATTGAGACAAATTTGTCTTTGATTAATGATAAGGCATTGATTGCCTTTAATTTTTATGTTTGTTCTATATTTTAGGGTTAGAAGATCTTATTCTAAATTTCTGATTATTTTGCTATGCTCACTATGAATAAGTATTATTATTTTTGAAACACCTGTAACTTGTGTGTGTGTTTATGTATATGTATCCACACTTGATATCAATTTCTTTGAAAAGACAACTTGTTTTTTTCTCTAAAACTGTTTATATCACAGAATCCATGTTGGATTTCACACAATAATGACGCTATTATATTACTAACTGATCCTTTTATAGGAAATAAAAACTACAGGGTAGAATTGAATACAATTCCAAAACTTAGGAAAAATTATCTGAAAGATGTGAACTCAGTCTTCTCATTTGCAGGTGAAAATACTGAAACTTAGAATGACGAAGTGGTATACCTGATTACTCACAGAGGTTTAGGAGGAGTCAGCCCTCCAGGTAGGCTATTAAATCCTGTGTCTGGATTTTCTACTTGCTGGGCCATAGAAGAACCACTCTGTTACACTGCTTTCTACCACTGGAGAATTAACTGGCTACTGTGTATATAAGCATGCAAGTTACTGAGTTTTAACATGACAGATAATTGTACGTATCCCTACATCTCTTCTTTCTTCCTGGTTGGTATTCCCGGTTTGGAAGACTTTCACTGCTGGTTTGGCATCCCTGTCTGCCTCCTGCTTGTCCTGGCTCTGCTGGGGAACAGCATAATCATTCTCACCATCAAACTAGAGCCTAGCCTCCACCAGCCTATGTATTTCTTCCTTTGCATGCTGGCAATGAATGACTTGGCTCTTGCCTTTTCCGTAGCCCCCAAGATGCTTGGTATCTTCTGGTTGGAAGCTCATGGGATTGACTTTAATATCTGCCTAGCACAAATGTATTTCATTCACACATTTTGTATAATCGAGTCAGCCCTCCTAGTTGCCATGGCCTTTGATCGGTATGTAGCTATTTGCTTCCCACTGCGTTACACAACCATCCTGACAACAACCATGGTCATTAAAATAGGTCTGGGTAGCATGACCCGAGCTACCCTTTTGGTATTGCCTAGTCCTCTTCTCATTAAGAGGCTACCATATTATACCCAAAATGTCATCAATCATACCTACTGTGAGCACATGGCTGTGGTGAAGTTGGCCAGTGCCAACACTCTCATTAACAGAGCATATGGAATCTCAGTGGCCCTTTCTGTGATGGTATTGGACCTAGGGCTCATAGCCACATCCTATATCAAAATCCTCCAGGCTGTCTTTCAACTCTCTTCCCAGAATGCCCGCTCTAAAGCACTGGGCACCTGTGCTGCCCATGTCTGCACTATGCTTGCCTTCTACACACCTGCGCTATTTAGCTTCCTAACTCACCGCATTGGCAGGAAGGTACCTCCAAGCGTCCACATAATTTTTGCAAGTTTGTACCTTCTGGTACCCCCTACAGTAAATCCCTTGGTATATGGTGTCAAAACCAAGCAGATTCGTGATCGAGTGATGGGTCTCTTCTTCCCAAACAGGAAATTTTATGAAATGTGAAATATATATATAAACTCATGTTGGTACAATCTGTTTCATGGAGTCCTAGTGCATTAACAATACTTGCAACCTTGTCTCCAACATGTTGTTTCTCCATTCAGCTGTGTCTTTCATCAGAAATACATGATGCTGCGCATTTATATTTTATTTCTTTTAGAAAGAAAGGAAGGCCTCATTATTGGAAGCTTTCAATAAAGCAACAATTGTTATTTATTAGCAACAATTGTTATTTATTATTGATATTATTTCATATTCTATATTTATTGATAAAATTTTAATATCCTGAAATGTGGAATGACTAGGCTAATTATTGTCACAATTTAAAGCTTCTCAATACACTGGACAATGCATTTTATACAAACAGGTGTGTGTTTTCATTTTTATTTGTTCCATGCTCTGTTTAAATATTCTCAAGTAATAATGATGACTCTCAAGTTTCTTTTAATTTATTATGGTAATAATGACTTAATTTTCAAATAATGATCACTGTGTATTTGCCTGTATATAGGCCACTTTACACGTATATACTTCTTTAGTCCACAAAACTATACAGTGGGATAGACATTTATTATTCTCACTCTATCAATTACTAAACTAAGACAGAAGGGTTATATAGGTTGCACAAGGAAGTAGTCATGTAGAATTTTAACCAGATACTCCAGCTTCAGAAAACATGCTTTTTAGCTTGCAATATTGTCTACCATGATGGAAGGCTTACATTTATTCACTTTAAGAATATGGAAATCTGTTTTTAAATATATTTTTTTCTCTTACATATGTTCTTTTTTTTTTTTTTTTAGATATTGTGTTAGATTTTCTCGAGTCTCCCTTAACCCCTTATTATAATTTTCAGGGGTACTTCTATTTTACTAGATAAATATCAAGTCAATGTAGCCTTTTATCACTATTACTATGATTTCCAAATTTAAATAAAATTTCCAGAGGAAAAAATTCCTACTTACTGACATTCAATACCTTTTTGAGTAATGTAAATTATTGGTCACATTCAGTAAGTGCTTTATTTGAAAACAATAAGTTTCTTCTTTTTTTATTTTTTATTGATTTTTCACAGAGAGGAAGAGAGAGGGATAGAGAGTTAGAAACATCGATGATAGAGAAACATCGATCAGCTGCCTCTTGCACAACCCCTACTGGGGATGTGCCTGCAACCAAGGTACATGCCCTTGACCGGAATCGAACCTGGGACCTTTCAGTCGGCAGGCTGACGCTCTATCCACTGAGCCAAACCGGTTTCGGCAGAAAACAATAAGTTTCTTAATTAATAATATTAATTTAATTTTGTGTGGAGCACTGGAGAAACTACTTTGGGCACATGTATATAAAAATCAGTGCAATACATTCTTTTACATTTTGCTCATTTCATTGGTTGAGAATTCATTGAGTTGGAAATTGATGATTTTTGACCAAAGTTTACACGTATTTTTTAAATATTTGAATAATACTTGTGTGTGTTCAAATAAATTACTTCCTCAAAACTGGCTTTTATGTGTGTGTTGTTGTTTTTGTTTTTTGCTATAGAAATACTCTTGTTTGATGCTGACTACGTATGTATCCTATTAACTTTTATATGTCTTATATAGCAATGTGTTTTGTTACACTGATGTAATTCATTCATTTCCTCAATGAGTATATCTTGGGAGGCTTTATCAGATATTTTCGAGCTAGAGCTATAGGGAGAGAAAAGTCAAGATCAAATATTGTTTTCATCACTAATAGCTGGTGAGTTTTATTCTTAAGTTTGTGAATTGTAATTTTATCATTAATTGAATGCAAAATTTTTTTAATACTTTATAAAATCAGAGTAAGGATTAAATGAGATAATGAATGGAACACAAGAATGACAATGGTGAACAAAGCCTTCTGTCATATGTACCAGTGTCAATGCCATGATATGATAATAAATTAGCAAAGTTATTTTTCCATGTGTCTAAATAGAGTTCCTGACTAGTTTTCTCTACCCAGAGATCCTATTTCTTCATTTAACATGTCCAAAAGTGAACATTTTACTCTTCTTCACTCACCTAAATTACCCTACAACATTTCTTACCTTACCAAATCACTAAAATCAGGAAGAGAGAATCTGTATTGTCATAAAGTATTTATAAAGTCAGATATATACAAAAAACATGTGAAAAACAAAGTGAGGAGGAAAAGTAAATGAATTAAGTGAAAAGGAAAATAATCCAGCAACTATTTCAGATAATGTAGAAAAAGATATATTTAATATAATATGGTTTTTAAAATGTGTAAATAATTATGGAACAACAAAATAATACTGCGTCTGAGAAAAAAAAATCTAATTAATCATGTTTAAAGAGATACCAAGAAAAAAATGAATTCAGTCTTAAAGAATGATAGTAAATTATCAGGTAACAGGGCAAGGGTTTCCAAGTAGAGGTAACATCACAATTGATGTAAATAGGCAAAGTAAGAAAAGTGAAAATACATCCAGAAGTCAGTAGTGTTGTAAAAATAAAAGAAGAGAACTTCAAGGAAAAACATGTAATTAGAAAAGCAGCAGGGACTTTCAATAGGAAAATATATAGTGTGTGACACTATGAAGGGCATTGGTCACCTTGGGAAATAAAAGAGAGTGCAGTGACACTGAAGAAAATATCTACACAGTCTTGTACACATGAATAACCTTGGATCCACGTAATAAATCTAGTTCAAAACCTGAATATTTTACTAAATGGCTACACGTTATGTTGCACCTATGGAGTCTAATGTTACTCTTGATGAATCACACAGAATATGAACATGTCTGATCTATATTCATACACAGACCGGACCAGCTTGCGGCTTCTTTCTCTGAATAAAATCTGATTGGAGTACCACTTTATCCATCAATTTATGGAAGCTTTTTCCCTATACAGTAAGTCCTCATTTAACATCATTGATAGGTTCTGAAACTTCTACAAAAACAACATATATTGAAACCAATTTTAAGCTTAGTCTAATTGATAAAAACAAGAGTTAATTTCCTGGGTATCTCATCCACTTTATAAGAAAACTATTTTGAATGAAATGACATTATTCAAGGACATGCTGTAGTGTCAATTAGGACAAAGATCACATGATCATAAAAGCTTAAAATATTTACTCTGTTTCTTTACAAGTCATTTGTTCACAAGGTGAATAGGTGAAGTTCATAAGATTTTTAGGTTGATAAAACTATTTTTATGAGACAGTAATGGTGAATACATGTCCTTCTACATTTTTGAAAAACACAAAACTTTTAACCACAGAGTGGACCTTCAAGTAAATACAATTATTGAGGATATTGGAGGATTCTCAGAGAGATGCAGACTATAACAAAAAAAGTCCCATTCTACAGCCAATGAATGAAATAGCCTCCCTGAAGGTGATGGTGGGAAAAGGCACTGATCTACGTAACTTTGGAAATGAGTAGAGTGTTAGAACTAAAGGCAAAAGGGCTGTCTAGTTAGCAAAGTTTTTCTCAGAGAGGCAAGGATTATCATATCATAGAGGGCTTTAAACTAGAAATTACCAATGAAATAAATGGGTAACAGATTGTTGAAGAAAGGAGTTTCACTGTTGAAGGAGAAATTTCTTGATAAGCATGTAGAAGAGGCCAGAGAGATTCACATGGTAATCATCAAAGTGTCTGATAGTAGGAACTGAAAATTAGCTGAATTTAGATATAAATGGTTACATATAGAAGTATTTATTGATATGTTCATTTACATAGATTAGCATGCAAACAAAATTCCTTGCTCTGTCAGCAGAGAGAACAATAAAGAAAGACAGGTTAATGCAAGACAGATAGAGGAGAGACAAAATGGCGGTGGAAAAGATGGACATGTCCGAGCCTTGTCCCAGAGCAGATAAAATGAGCAATAACATCCAGTGCAAATTGGTGAAGAAGACACCACTGGTGAGACAATTACCAGCCAAGAAGTGCAGGGACGCATGAAGAATGGTAAAATCAGGGATCTGGGCTGGAGAGAACTGCAAGACCTTGGTGCCCAGAGGGTCAGAGGGAAACTGCCTGTCACTGAGGCCTATCCCTTGGGACAGACATAGTGTCTGACTGTGGAAAGGAGGTCCTCAGGCCTGATGGTGGCAGAGGATTCTAGATCTGGGTCCACAGTCATGAGAGATTAAGCCCAGAGGGGGCATTCTGGACAGCTGCCCAGGCCGGGTCATGCCGGGAGGAGAGGGGTTTGCAGGCTTGCAGCTCTTTCCCCTCCTTTTGGTCATGGCTTTTGTTTTCTGACCATAGTTCATAGGACCTTTCAAATATAGACACTCACTCCTGGCTGAAGTACAGGAGGAGGTGTGGCTTGTGGAGTCTGGGGAGAGGCTTGGGAGAGGAGAGGGTCCAGGAGAGGTGACTGAGAGTTTGGCACTGAGTCATACCTTACTTGTGGGACCCTGGCAGCCATTTCTTCTTGAAGAGATAACCCCTCCCTGTATTCTCTAAGCAACTATACTGCCACACCCAGACTACACCCTGAGTGTTACAAAGAATACACACACACAAGAATCTGAATAATCCCTAAGAATCCACTGGTACTAGCCTGAAGAGAGGCCTTCAGACCCAACAACAGGAAACAAAGAATCTGCAGATAGTACAGAGAGTGGGATATTAAAACAACCAAGGGAATGACACTTCACTTTTTCATTTTTATGTTATTTTATTTTATTATTATTTTGTTGTCTCTTTTCTTTTTTCTTTATTTTCCTTTGTTTTCTTTATTTTCTATTTCTTTTTGCATTATTTTTCATCATTCTATTTTATTTTACACTATTTTTTAATCAATTTTTTAAATTTTTATTTATTTTTTTCTTCTCTTTCTCTTTCATCTTATTCACTCATCCTCTTTCTACTTCCTCTATAGTGAACTGAGGTCCTCCCCATACTCATCCAAATCTTAACCTTACTTTCTCTGTATAAGATTTTGCCCCCACACTCTTTATAGGGTATCTGATATTTGTACATTTTGGTTTATCTGTTTGTTCTCCCGTGTTTTTGCCCTATATATATATTTTTTTTCCTTTTTCTTCCGTTTTCTTCTTATTCTTTTCTCTCAAACCATTTTCTCTCTCTACGATATCATTTGTACTCTTTTCTCTCCCCTAATTCTCTTTTCTCTGGCGGTCACTTATATTGGGGTTATCGGTGTCATGAGTACATTCGTGTTTTGATCCCTTTGTGTCATGTCTTCTTGAGGTGAATTTTATCCTGTTTGGCCAATGTATTAGAGAGCAAGCTACATAACCAGATATCCGGGGAAGAGACTCCATCTATGAATGGGTCAATAACATTCCAGAGGCAGGAAGAAGGCGGCAGTGAGGGAGCATAAGAGGAGTGTGTGGTCTTGTGGGGTGTGTGTGTGTGTGTGTGTGTGTGTGTGTGTGTGTGAGGCACAGTTAGATTTCACAGGACCTTCAGGGGAAGGCTAACCAGGCTCACTTAACCAGGCAGCCTCTGCTATAATTGCAAACAGTCCTGTAGTGGCTGGTTCTTCCACAGAGGTCTCACCTTTTTGAAGGGGAGAGCTGCTGTGACTGGGAATCCAGCCCCACCTCCACCCAGTGTGCCCTCAGATAACACCTGGGACTCTACAGCAACCACTGCCAGGGACCTGCTGCTCATCTGTGGTCTCATGGTCACCGAAACTCAAGCCAATCCAGGTGCAGGCTCCTGTGAGTTCCGAAGCACGCTCCCCTCTGACAGTCCCAACGCTTAGCCCAGCGCACTGTGACCACATGAGCAGCTCGCTCCTGTCTGAGGAGAAGCATCCCATGAGCAGCCTGCCCCAGGCCGAAGAGCAGCAGTCTCTCAGGGCCTGCCTCTGTCCAAGGAGCAGCAGCTGTGCGTGCAACCTGCCCTGCCCTAGGAACAGCAGCCCTGTTCAGCACTCCCTGAACAGCCCTCCTAGCCGCCATCCCTACCCTAGGAACAGCAGCCACACAAGCATCCCACCCACGCCTGAGGAGTGGCAGCCGCACAAAGCCTGCACCCATACGAGGAGCAGCAGCCATGGGAGCAGACCTCCCCTATCTGTGGAGCAGCAGCTGTGCAAGCAGCCCCCACCATCTGAGGAGAAGCAGCCTCACACACAACTCACCCCCTTCCAAGGAGCAGCAACCTTGAGAGCAGCCTGCCCCTGTCCGAGGAGCAGAAGCTAAATGAGCAGCCGGCCCCCATCCCAAGAGCAGCAGCTACATTCAGCCCGCACCTGTCTGAGGAGCAGCAGCTTGTGAGCAGCTTGCTCCCATCCCAGGACCAGCAGCCTCATGCAGCCCACACCCATCTGAGAAGCAGCAGCCCCCGGAGCAGCCCGCAACCACACTAGGAGCAGCATCCCCGCACTGCCTGCCCATGTCCAAGGAGCAGTAACCACATGCAGCCCACACCCATCTGAGAAGCAGCAGCCCCCGGAGCAGCCCGCAACCACACTAGGAGCAGCATCCCCGCACTGCCTGCCCATGTCCAAGGAGCAGTAGCCACGTGCAGCCCACACCCATCTGAAGAGCAGCAGCTGCACAAGCAGCGCGCAACCATCTGAGGAGCACCAGCTCGCAAACAGCCCACCCCAATCCCAGGAGAAGCAGCCCTGTGAACAGCCTGTCTACATTCAAGGAGTAGCAGCCGCATGAGCAGTCCGACCCTGTCTGAGGAGCAGCAACCCTGTGAGTAGCCCAGCCCTGTCTGAGGAGCAGTAGCCACACAAGCAGTCGGCCCCTGTCTCAGGAGCAACAGCCACTCGAGCAGCTCACCCCTGTCCAAGGAGCAGCAGCCACACACAGGCCGACCTCATCTGAGGAGCAGCAGCTGTGCCAGCAGCCTACACCACCAGCCAGGAAGCCACCACTGCTGCAAACAGCGCCCACCAGAGGAGCCACGACCAACTGAGGAGCAGCTGCTACTGCAACCTCCTGAGGAGCAGCCACCGCCCAATGAGCCACTGTAATCCAATGTGCAGCCCCTGCATGACTCAACATTTAGATCCTTCAGTGAGAGCAAAAATGGGTAGCAAATTAGAAGACAGAGAAGCAAAACACACCCAAACTGAATTGCAATTGGAGAAAAAAAATTAAAAGACAGGAGACTATCCTAAGGGAGCTTTGGAACAACATGAAACGAAGCAACATACAAATAATAGTGGTGCCAGAACAACAGGAAGAGGAACGAGGGTTAGAAAATCTATTTGAAGAAATAATCTCAGAAAACTTCCCTGATGTGGGGAATAAAAAAAATCACACAAGCACAGATATTTCCAAACAAGATGAACCCAAAAATACCCACCCCAAGACACATCTAATTATAATGGCAAATATTCAGGACAAAGAGAGAATCTTAAAGGCTACAAGAGAGAGACAGAAAGTTATGTACAAGGAATCTCCCATTAGATTATCAAATGTTTTCTCAACAGAAACACATCAGGCCAGAAAAGAATGGAAGGAAATTTACAAAGTGATGCAAAGCAAGGAACTGAATCCATGAATACTCTATCCAGCAGAGCTATCATTCAAAATTGATTGGGAAATAAGAAGTTTCACAGACAAAAAAAAAGGCTAAGGGAGTTTATCACTACCACTCCAGAAATGCAAGAAATGCTAAAGGGACTTGTGTAGAAAGAAGAAAAATAAAGGGAAGAAAATAAAAATGGCTACATAAAATAAAAATGGCTACAAACAAGTACCTATAAATAATAACTTTAAACATAAATGGAATAAATGCTCCAATCAAAAGACATTGAGTGGCTGAATGGATAAAAAAAAAACATGACCCATACATATGCTGTCTACAAGAGACCCACTTTAGAACAAGGGACTCACACAGACTGAAAGTGAAGGGATGGAAAAATGTCTTTCAGGCAAATGGAAATGAAAAAAAGCTGGGGTAGCAATACTTATATCAGACAAAATAGACCAGAAAGTGAAGGCCATAACAAGAGATAAGGAAGGAAACTTCATAATACTAAAGTGATCAATACAACCAAAGGATATAATCCTGATAAACATATATGCACCCAATGCAGGAGCATCCAAATACATTAAAAAAAAATGCTGGAAGATATCAAAGGAGAGATCAACAACAATACAATCAGAGTAGGGGACTTTAATACCCCACTGACATCACTGGATAAATCCTCTAGACAAAAATATCAGCAAAGAAACAATGATCCTAAATGACTCAGTAGATCAGATGGACTTAATTGACAACTTCAGAATATTTCACCCCAAAGCCACAGAAAATACATTCTTCTCAAGTGCACATGAGAAATTTTCAAAGATAGACCATATAGGGTCACAGGCAAAGTCTCTCCAAAATCAAGAAGATTGAAATCATATCAAGCATCTTCTCAGACCACAATGGCATGATATTAGAAAAACACTACAATAAAAACAATAAAAAAATTCAAACACTTGAAAGCTGAATAGCATGCTATTAAGCACTGATTGGGTTACCAAAGATATCAAAGAAGAAGTTAAAAACATCATGGAAAGAAATGACAATGAAAACACAACAATCCAAAATCTATGGGACACAATGAAAGCATTCCTCAGAGGGAAGTTTATGGCTCTACAGGCCTACCTCAAAAAACAAGAAAAAATTGTAGTAAATCATCTAACTCTACAACTTAAAGAATTAGAAAGAAAGCAACAAGAAAAGACCAGAGTGAGTAGAAGGAAGGAGATAATAAAGATCCAAGCAGAAATAAATGAAATAGAGACCAAAAGACACTACAAAAGATCAATGAAACCATGACCTGTTTCTTTGAAAAGATAAACAACTTTGATAAACCTCTAGACAGGCTCACCAAGAAGCAGAGAGAGAGAGGACGCAAATAAACAAAATCAGAAATAAAAGAGGCAAAATAACAACAGATCCCACAGAAATAAAAGGATTGTTAATAAAAAGCTATGAACAACTCTATTCCAACAAACTAGAGAACCTGGAGGAAACGGACATATTCCTAGAAAAATACAACCATTCAAAACTTCATCAGGAAGAATCTAAAAATCTCAATAAGCTGATAATTATGGAGGAAATTGAAGCAGTCATCAAAGCACTTCAAGCAAACAAAATCCTGAGGCCAGATGGCTTTACAGGGGAGTTTTACCAAACATTCAAGGAAGAACTAAAACCTATCCTCCTCACACTATTCCAAAATATTCTAAAGGAAGGAACACTTCCAAGCTCATTGTATGAAGCCAGCATCACACTAATACCAAAACCAGATAAAGACAACACAATGAAAGATAATTAATTACAGGCCAATATCCCTCAGGAACATAAATGCCAAAATCCTCAATAAAATTCTAACAAATTGTATCCAGCATTATATAAAAAAGATCATATGCAATGACCAAGTAAGATTTATCCCAGGTACAATATCCTTGCGGATATTGCAAGGCTGGTACAATATCCGCAAATCAATAAACATGATACATCACATAAACACATTGAGAGATAAAAACCACTTAGTCATATCAATTGATGCAGAAAAAGCATTTGACAAAATCCAACACCCTTTCCTGATAAAAACCCTCAGCAAAATGGGAATAGAGGGATCATACCTCAACATAATAAAAGCCTTATATGACAAACCTGTAGCCAGCAGCATTCTCATTGGGCAAAAACCAAAACCATTATACCTATGAAAAGGAATGAGACAGGGATGCCCACTTTTACCATTCCTGGTTCTGAAAGTGGTAGCCATAGCAATCAGATAAGAAGAACAGATAAAAGGCATCCAAATTAGAAAGGAAGAAATAAAAATGTAATTTTTTGCAGATGAGATGATACTTGTATATAGAAAATGCTAAAATGTCCATCAAAAAATTATTAGACTTAATAAATGAATTCAGCAATGTAGCAGGATACAAAATTAACACCCAGAAGTCTATGGCATGTCTATACACCAATAATGAACTTATTGAAAGAAAGACTAAAAAAAAAAAAAAAAATCCTATTTACCATCACACCAAAATAAATAAATAAATAAATAAATAAATAAATAAGTAAATAAATAAATAAATAAGATACCTAGGAATAAACTTAACTAAGGAGGTAAAAGACGGGTACTCAGAAAACTACAGGACACTGAAAAAAGAGATAGAGGAAGGCATAAACAGATGGAGGAACATACCATGTTAATGGATTGGTAGAATCAACATCATTAAAATATCCATACTACCCAAAGCAATCTATAGATTCAATGCACTCCCCATTAAAATACCTATGGCATATTTTACAGACCTAGAATGAAATTTCCAAAAATTCATCTGAAATTATAAAAGACCCTGAATAGCTGCAGCAATCCTGAGAAAGAAGAACAAAGTAAGTGGGATCTCAATACTAGATATCAAGCTGTATTACAAAGCCAGTGTTCTCAAAACAGCCAGATACTGGCACAAAGAACAGACATATAGGTCAATGGAATAGAATAGGGAATCAAGAAATCAACCCAAAACACTATGCTCAATTAATATTTGACAAAGGAGGCATGAACATACAATGGAGACAAGATAGTCTCTTCAATAAATGGTGTTGGGAAATTTGGTAAGACACAGGCAAAAAACATGAAAGTAGACCACCAACTTACACCATACACAAAAATAAACTCAAAATGGATAAAGGACTTAAGCATATGATGGGAAACGATAAAAATATTAGAGGAATCCACAGGTAGCAAAACTCAGACATATGCTGAAGCAATTTCTTCACCGATACTGCTTCTGGGCAATGGAAGCTAAAGAGAAAATAAACAAATGAGACTACATCAAAATAAAAAGCTTCCGTACAGCAAAAGAAACAATCAACAAAACAACAAGAAAGCTCACTGCATGGCAGAACCTATTTTCCAATGTTATCACTGATAAGGGTTTAATTTACAACATTTACAGGGAACTAAATTTACAACTAAACAAAAGGAAGATAAGCAACCCAATCAAAAAATGGGTAATAGACCTAAATAGATACTTTTCGAAAGAAGATATAAGGAAGGCCAAGAGACATATGAAAACATGCTCAAAGTCACTAATCATATGAGATGCAAATCAAAATGACAATGAGTTACCATCTCACACCTGTCAGAAAGACTATCATCAACAAATGAACAAATTACTAGTGCTGGCAAAGATGAGGAGAAAAAGGAACCCTCTTGCACTGCTGGTGGGAATGCAGACTGGCGGAGAACAGTATGAAGTTTCCTCAAAAAACTAAAAATGGAACTCCCATTTGACCCAGTGATCCCACTTCTAGGAATATATCCCAAAATCTAGAAACAGTAATTAGAAAGGACATATGCACCCCTATGTTCATAGCAGCACAATTTACAAAGCTAAGATTTGGAAACAGCCTAAGTGCCCATCAGCAGATGAGGGAATTAAAAAACAGTGGTACATCTACTCAATGGAATACTATGCTGCAGTAAAAAAAAAAAAAAGGAATTCTTACCATTTGCAACAGCGCAGATGGAACTAGAGAGCATTATGCTAAGCAAAATTAGGCAGTCAGAGAAAGATAAATATCACATGATCTCACTCATTTATGGAATATAAAGAACAACATAAACTGATTAACAAAAACAGATCCAGAGACAGAGAAGCATTGATCAGACTGTCAAACTTCAGAGGGAAGTTCGGAGAGGGTGGGGGTAAGGGGGAGAGATCAACAAAAGGACTTGTATGCATGCATATAAGCCTAACCAATGGACACAGACACCAGGGGTGAGGGCATGAAGGTGGGGGGGGGGCGGGTTGGGAGTATGGGGGGGGGATAAGGACACATTTGTAATACCATAATCAGTAAAGAAAAAAAAAACACTCTTTGTTCAAATATGAATGGATAGCCCAAGCCCATTTGGCTCAGTGGATAGAGTGTGGGCTTGCGGACTGAAGGTGCCCAGGTTCGATTCCTGTCAAGTGCACATGCCCAGGTTGGGCTCAATCTCCATTAAGGTGCATGCAGAGGGCAGCAGATCAGATCAATGATTGTCTCTCATCATTGATTTTCTTCTCTGAAATAAATGAAACTACATATGTTTTTTTAAAAAAACCTTGAGAAGATCAAGCCAATCTTCTAGTATAATCAATTCTTTGACAGAACAAAAGAAACAAATCTTTCAAAGAAGATAATATAATTCTAAAATTTGATTATTGTAATAATCTTAATACCCTGCATAAAACAAAAATTACTAAATAGACAAAGAAAAAGAAAAATGTGATACATAACCAGGATGTAGAAAAATCAATTAAGAACTCAGGAATCTCAGATATAAGATGCTAAAATTATATAGCATAAATTTGGCAATTATCAGACATAATAAATACATTGACAGATTAAATAAATAAATGATTTTAATGAGTAAATAGATGAATAATTACAACAGATTTAAATATAAAAATAAAATAATAATTGTAGAATTGAAAGTTGCAAATTTGAAACAAATACATCACTTGATTGGGTTAACTTGTTAGATACTGTATTAAAAAAGAAATGATTAGTAAAATTGGAGATTAAGCATTAGAAGGTCTTTTGATATAACTGAAAAAACTAAAAATATGTAGATGAATACAGCCTTATTTATGTCTGGTATGATACCAAGCCATTTACTATATAGTTGTTGGACCAGAGGAATGAAAATAGTGTTAACAATCAGAAAATTATTTGAAGATAATAATTGTCAATTATATTTAAAATTTTAGAAAAACTATAACCCATAAATTCAAGTGGATCAACAAATGACAAGAAGAAAAAAAATAAAGAAAACATAGACAATAAAATTTAAAGATTTCTCACACAAATATTTTTTTCTGATATATATTCTTTGGCAAGGGAAACAAAAAAAATAAATATGAATGGAACTATATTAAACTAAAAAGCTTTTGCACAGCAAAGAAACCATCAACAAAATTAAAAGAAAATTCACTGAATGGACAACTTAGTTGCTAATGACACAATATCCAAAATGTATAGAGATTTTATAACATGCAACATCTCCAAAACACAATCTTCTTTATATATGGGCAAAGGGTATGAAAAATCACTTTCCCAAAGAAAAAATTCAGTCCAATAGGCATGAAAAGATACTCAATGTCACTAATCATCAGAGAAATACCAGTTAAAACCACACTGAGGTATCACCTAACATCTGACAGAATGCCTATCATCAATAAATACATAAATGACAAGTGTTGAGAAGGATGCAGAGAAAAGGAAACCCTTGTGCACTCTTGCTGGGAATACAGATTGGTGCAGCCACTGTGGAAACAGTATTGTGTTTCCTTCAAAAATAAAAAATGTTACTGCCTATGACCCAGCAATTCCACTTCTGGAGATATATTCTAAGAGACCCAAAACACTGTATAGAAAGAATATATGCATCCCTATGTTCGTTGCAACGTTATATTCTGTAGCAAAGATTTAGAAGCTGCCCAAGTGCCCATCAGTAGGTGAGTGGATAAAAAAGCCCTGGTACATTTACATAATGGAATACTACACTGCTGTAAGAAAGAAGGAAATATTATCTTTTGTGAAACATGGACAGACCCGGAGTGCATTATGCTAAGTGAAATAAGCCACTTGGAAAAAGACAATACCATATGATTTCACTTATGTTTGGAATCTAATGAACAAAATTAACACACAAACAACATAGAAATAGCCACATAGATACAGAAAACAGAATGAAGGCTGTCAAAGGGAGGGGTAATAGGAGGCTGGATGAAAAAGGTGAAGGGATTAAGCAAAAAATAAAACCACAACAACTATTCATAAACACAGACAACAGTATAGCAATTACCAGAGGAAAAGGGGGTGGTGGTGAGGAGGTAGGAGATGGTAAAGGGGGCATAAATGGTGATGGGATGAGACTTGACTTGGAGTGGCGAACACACAATGCAATATACAGATAGTGTATTATTATAGAACTAGATGCCGTCGCAGGTCTCGGCCGTCGCAGCTGCAGCGGCTTGCCTAGGCCCTCTCATCCCTGGCTTCGTCCGGAAGGTCATCTGGAAGGTTGTTCAGCTGTCCAGTCTAATTAGCATATTATGCTTTTATTATTATAGATTGTACACCTGAAACCTATATAATTTCATTGAACAATGTCACTCAATATAGTCAATAAAATAAAAGAGAATCATAATCCACCATAGGATACCCAAATAGGTGATAGCTAAATATAATTAAACAATCTTAATGGACTCAGAGAAAAAGGCAAATTATATTTATGGGTTAGTAATGTCTGATTATGCCTCTATCCTTAGCTCTGGGATTTCATTTTCTACTGCTCCTCAGAGAAGGTTATGTTGTAATGTATTCCACTGTTATTGAACTAAAGATTTGTTGAGGTGGTAGGTTGTGGAGGAAGAGGATTTGTTTTACTTTCCTCTCCTCTTTCCCTATATTCCCTTCCTTGGATGCAGTGGTTCCAATCTAGTTCTTTGATGCCCTATCCTCTATTGAGTATATCCCCCCTGCATCCCTCAGAATGAGATCAGGAAGGAATGGAGTGGGCTGAAATGTTTGACTTTAGAAGAGATAAGATCTCAGTATTGCCCTCTAGCTAAGACTTTTCCCCTTGGAGAGGAAGCTCTTTTTATACAGAGGGTTCTGGAAGAGTTTCACATTGACTTCTCTTCCAACAGGAGGTATTTCTTTGATCCTAACTGAGAGTCTGCTGGTGTTGTTACAAGTAAAGTCTATGTAATATGTGGGACACCTCTGAATGAAGACAATAGAGTTTCTCATGCTCATGATAATCTATATGCAGCTCCCAGCAACTTGTCAGATTTCATAGTGAAGTGGTTTACTGTTGTAACTTTAAATGACCTCTGCTCCAAGCAGCTGGATACTATGAGCTGTAGCTCCTTGGATGTGCTTGTCTCTCTATGTTTGAGTTGGATGACTTACCCTGTGACCTTATTTCTAAGAAAGCTTTAAGAAAAGTCATTGATATTTAGTTTTCCTAGCTTTTGCGTATCAGGAAAGCAGTGACAATTCTGAGCTTATTACATGTCAGAGCTAAAAGAAAAGTCATTAACCTCTTTTTTATTTAAGTTTACAAAGTAAGTACGGTTTTCCAGGGGGGATATTGTTATTGTTTTGTGCTTCATCCTAGCCCAGATCTCTTTTCCCTTCAATCTTATTTTTCCTAAGAGACCTATCAGCCTTCCAGAGGGATCTCCTGAACACTGAAATAGCCTATTACAAAGCAACCATTACTACCAACTTAACCACAGAGTCCTCACTACCGATGGCTACACTGTTGTATTTTTTAACCACTCCAAGATATGCATATTGGTCTAGCTGCTTCATATAAATTATAATTTCATATTTTTCAAAGAATAATAGTTATTTTTAATCATTATCTACAATATATCAAGGTTGTGAGGTTGTAGTCATAAGCAGAAACTATTTTAAAATATCATATTCTAAGATGGCAGCTGAAATAAATGAAGAGTAGGCAACAACTATGAATAAATTATTGCTGGTGGGTCAGAAGCCTTGAGAGCAAGATAAAAATCTGTGAAATTCTTGAGGGACTGTGGAGGACATAGAGAAACATCAGATCTTCCCTCAGACTTCACTGAGAGTTTACTGAGATTAAGGGCCTTTCTTTGGGTAATCATAGTCTGATGAAGGAGATGACATGCAAGAAAAACACAAAGAGCACATGGTAAGATCTTTAACAGAAATGAAGACCCCGTGGCTGCTTGACTGGAGTGGTACAAATAGAGAAGGCAAGGATAATTCTGAGATTTCCTAGTGGCTGGATGGTATCTGTTGTTGCCAACAAATAAGATGCATTTGGGTAAAAAAGAATGGGAGAGGTTACTGTGGAGTATTTTTATGTGTTCTTATTTCAATACCGTAATATAAAATATATAATGTATTCAAACGTGACTGTAGAGAAAAGACCACTGTATTCCAACAAAGTTCTCTACTCTGAAGTGACAGATTGCAGGCAAGGGAAAATGCTGACTGACTCAGAAACAGACAAAATAGCAAAGCTCAGGTTGCCAGAAGAAATAAGGTACTTATATGGTTCAGAAGCAGATGGAATGGTATTGCCAGTAGAAAATTAGAGAGGTCTGGGCAGTTATTCGGATTACCTGGCCCACTTCCGAAGATAATATAAAGAATAACCTTATTGAAATAAATATATTTCTCCAAATTTATTTCAAAGTAGGCTTGGGAGAAGACAGAGAAAGCTTTAGAGGTGAAAGGTGTAACTGTACAAGCAGACCATGATTTGGGGGTAGCTCTTCATAATTTCCTCTGTGTGCCACATTCTATGGCTCTGACAGGAAGCTTCCCTTGTTAAGAAGTCACTTTACTTGTTTTCTCTTGGTACAGATGACATTTTATGATGTTGTAAGTGCTTCTTTTCTTCTTTTCTCTTGGTGTAGATGACATGTTACTCTCTTGTAAGTTAATTAAAAACTAAAAGAGGATTTTAAACTATTTACATATATATATATATGTGTGATTATGTTTGTTTGTAATCTTAGGTGGGTTAGCCTTTTGTATGTTTGATTTTCCCAGAAGTAAATATAAGAATGGAACTTAGCCAAGGAAATTTCCAAGTGGAAAACAATAATTTGAGTATTTGCAAAGAGCAAGAGTTTCATAAATACTTAAAACTTCTTCATACTCTGAATGTTCACTATTTGCAGCTTTTGTCCTAAATTCTTATTTTTGTCTTGGGTTATAGACTTCATCCCCTTATGCAATAATTTCCACAACACTAAGTTTCTTTACTGTGCTAAAGTTTAAGTTCTGAATTTTTATGAAGTATATAAATTTTTTTATATTTTAAAAAGGAAACACTTCAGATACTTATTCACCTAGGCCTGGAATAGTACCAATTTGATTGATAGTAGAATGTGGATACCATAAGCTATTCCCTTCCACCCTCTCCTCCCCATACACACATATTATTTAGATTTAGATGTCTACACAAGGAATCATTGCAATTAAGGATTATTTATCAATATATCTAGAGTTTTCACATCAGTGGTGTTCAGGACCATAAATTGAGATGGTGGGAGCAATTAAAAATTTAAAAGCATGTTAAGAAGAGTGCCGTGCATATGCCAGATTTGTGATACTAGGAAGAACCTTGATGCTAGGAAGATCAATAGGGTCAGTCACCAAAACAAAAGTACAGAGTCAGACCAGAGTCACAAGGAACGACTCCTGCTGCCAAGACCATTAGGGCGAATTGCACTTGCTTTGTCCTTCACTATTGTTAGTCAGGGAAGATGCTAGAAACAGAAGGAGTGATGTCTTTAGCTGAGAGTCAGGGCTTTGCAGAAAATAGACTGGGCTTATTAACAACTATTGTGCTTATTTGCAGCAACTTGAACTCACTTGAGAGCATGAAGAAAGAATATATTCCTTTTTTTTTCTGTTAAATAGTATTGTGTTATGCTCCACATCTTCAGGTCTTCTTAAGGAATTCATTGAAAATAGGAACAAATTATTCTTTGATTAATGATAGGTCATTGATTGCCTTTAATTTTTATCAGTTCATTCTATATTTTAGGGTTACAAGTTCTTATTCTAAATTGCTAATTATTTCGGTATGCTCACTATGAATAAGTATTATTACTTTTGAAATACCTGTAACTTATTCTCTGTGTGTTTATGTATATGTATATGTATGCACACTTGATATCAATTTCTTTGAAAAGACAACTTGTTTTTTCCTCTAAAACTGTTTATATCACAGAATCCATGTTGGATTTCACACAATAATGATGCTTTTATATTACTAACTGATCCTCTAATAGGAAATAAAAACTACAGGGTAGAATTGAATACAATTCCAAAACTTAGGAAAAATTATCTGCAAGATGTGAACCCAGTCTTCTCATTTGCAGGTGAAGATGCTGAAACTTAGAATGGCGAAGTGGTATACCTGATTACTGACAGAGGTTTAGGAGGAGTCAGCCCTCCAGGTAGACTATTAAATCCTGTGTCTGGATTTTCTACTTCTGTGGCATAGAAGAATCACTGTTACACAGCTTTCTTCCACTGAAGAATTAATTGGCTACTGAGTATGTGAGCATGCAAGTTACTGAGTTTTAGCATGACAGATAATTCTACACAAGCCTACATCTCTTCTTTCTTCCTGGTTGGTATTCCCGGTTTGGAAGACTTTCACTGCTGGTTTGGCATCCCTGTCTGCCTCCTGCTTGTCCTGGCTCTGCTGGGGAACAGCATAATCATTCTCACCATCAAACTAGAGCCTAGCCTCCACCAGCCTATGTATTTCTTCCTTTGCATGCTGGCAATGAATGACTTGGCTCTTGCCTTTTCCGTAGCCCCCAAGATGCTTGGTATCTTCTGGTTGGAAGCTCATGGGATTGACTTTAATATCTGCCTAGCACAAATGTATTTCATTCACACATTTTGTATAATTGATTCAGCCCTCCTAGTTGCCATGGCCTTTGATCGGTATGTAGCTATTTGCATCCCACTGCGTTATACAACCATCCTGACAACAACCATGGTCATTAAAATGGGTCTGGGTAGCATGACCCGAGCTACTCTTATGGTTTTGCCCTGTCCTCTTCTCATTAAGAGGCTACCATATTATACCCAAAATGTCATCAATCATACGTACTGTGAGCACATGGCTGTGGTGAAGTTGGCCAGTGCCAACACTCTCATTAACAGAGCATATGGAATCTCAGTGGCCCTTTCAGTGATGGTATTGGACCTAGGACTCATAGCCATATCCTATATCAAAATCCTCCAGGCTGTCTTTCAGCTCTCTTCCCAGAATGCTCGCTCTAAAGCACTGGGCACCTGTGCTGCCCATGTCTGCACTATGCTTGCCTTCTACACACCTGCGCTATTTAGCTTCCTAACTCACCGCATTGGCAGGAAGGTACCTCCAAGTGTCCACATCATTTTTGCAAGTTTGTACCTTCTGGTACCCCCTACAGTAAATCCCTTGGTATATGGTGTCAAAACCAAGCAGATTCGTGACCGAGTGATGGGTCTCTTCTTCCCAAACAAGAAAATTTATGAAAAGTGAAATATATATATATATATATATATATGTATGTATATATATATATATATATGTATGTATATGTATATATATACTCATGTTGGTAGAATCTGTTTCATGAAGTCCTAGTGCATTAGCAATATTTGCAACCTTGTCCCCAACATGCTATTTCTCCATTCAGCTGTGTCTTCCATCAGAGATATTTGATGCTGCACATTTATATTTTCTTTCTTTTAGAAATAAAGGATGGCCTCTTTATTGGAAGCTTTCAATAATGTTAGCAACAATTTTTATTTATTATTGATATTATTTCACATTTTATATTTATTGATAACATTTTAATCTCCTAAAATGTGGGATGACTAGGCTAATTATTGTCACAATTTAAAGCTTCTCAATACACTGGACAATGTATTTTATGTAAACAGGTGTGTGTTTTAATTTTTATTTGTTCCATGCCCTGTTTAAATGTTCTTAAGTAATAGTGATTATTCCCAAGTTTCTTTTGATTTATTATGGTAATAATGATTTAATTTTCAAATAGTGATCACTGTGTATTTGCCTGTTTATTGGGTACTTTACACGTATTTACTTTTTTAGTCCACAAAACTATGCAGTGGGATAGGTGTTTATTATCATCACTGTATCAATTAGTAAACTAAGACAGAGGGGTTAAATAAGTTGCACAAGGAAGTAGTAATGTAGAATTTCAACCAGGTACTGTAGTTTCAGAAAACATGCCTTTTAGCTTGCAATATTGTCTACCGTGTTGGAAGGCTTACACTTATTCACTTTAAGAATATGGAAATCTGTTTTTAAATATATTTTATTCTCTTACATATGTTCTGTTTTTTTTGTTTTGTTTTTTGATATTGTGGTAGATATTCTAGAGTCTCCCTTAACCCCTTATTATAATTTTCAGGGGTACTTCTATTTTACTAGATAAATATCCAGTCAATGTAGCCTTTTATTGCTGTTACTATGATTTCCAAATTTAAGTAAAATTTCTAGAGAAAAAAAATCCTACTTACTGACATTCAATACCTTTTTGAGTAATGTAAATTATTGGTCACATTCAGTAAGTGCTTTATTTGAAAACAATAAGTTTCTTAATTAATAATATTAATTTAATTTTGCATGGAGCACAGGGGAAACTACTTTGGGCACATGTATAAAAAATCTGTGAAATACATTCTTTTACATTTTGCTCATTTCATTGGTTGAGAATTCATTGAGTTGGAAATTGATGATTTTTGACCAAAGTTTATATGTATTTTTTAAATATTTGAAGAACATTTGTGTGTGTTCAAATAAATTAGTTCCTCAAAACTGGCTTTTATGTGTGTGTTTGTGTTTTGTTTTGTTTTTAGCTATAGAAATACTCTTGTTTGTTGCTGACTACATATGTATCCTATTAACTTTTATAGGTCTTATATAGTAGTGTGTTTTGTTACACTGATGTAATTCATTCATTTCCTCAATGAGTATATCTTGGGAGGCTTTATCAGATATTTTAGAGCTAGAGCTGTAGGGAGAGAAAAGTCAAGGTCATATATTGCTTCCATCACTAATATCTGGTGAGTTTTACTTTTAAGTTTGTAAATTGTGATTTTATCATTAATTGAATGCAAAATTTTTTTATACTTTATAGAATCAGAGTAAGGTTTAAATGAGATAATGAATGGAACACAAGAATCACAATGGTCAACAAAACCTTCTGTCATATGTACCAGTGTCAATGCCATGATATGATAATAAATTAGCAAAGTTATTTTTCCATGTGTCTAAATAGAGTTCCTGACTAGTTATCTCTACCCAGAGATGCTATTTCTTCATTTAACATGTCCAAAAGTGAACATTTTATTCTTATTCACTCACCTAAATTACCCTACAAAATTTCTTATCTTACCAAATCACTGAAATCAGGAAGAGAGAATCAGTAGTGTCATAGATTATTTATTAAAAGTCAGATATATGCCAAAAACATGTGAAAAACAAAGTGAGGAGGAAAAGTAAATGAATTAAGTGAAAAGAAAAATAATCCAGCAACTATTCCAGATAATGTAGAAAAAGATAAATTTAACATAATATAGTTTTTAAAATGTGTAAATAATTATGGAACACCAAAGTAATACTGTGTCTGAGAAAAAAATCTAATTAATCATGTTTAAAGAGATACCAAGAAAAAACTGAGTTCAGTCTTAAAGAATGATAGTAAATTATCAGGTAACAGGGAAAGGGTTTCCAAGTAGAGGTAACATCACAATTGATGTAAATAGGCAAAGTAAGAAAAGTGAAAATACATCCAGAAGTCAGTAGTGTTGTAAAAATAAAAGAAGAGAACTTCAAGGAAAAACATGTAATTAGAAAAGCAGCAGGGTCTTTCAATAAGAAAATATATAGTGAGTGACACTATGAAGGGCATTGGTCACCTTGGGAAATAAAGGAGAGTGCAGTGACACTGAAGAAAATATCCACACAGTCTTGTACACATGAATAACCTTGGATCCAGGAAATAAATCTAGTTCAAACCCTGAATATTTTACTAAATGGCTACATGTTATTTTGCTATGGAGTCTAATGTTACTCTTTATCAATCACACAGAATATGAACATGTCAGATCTATGTTCATACAATCCGTACCAGCTTGCGGCTTCTTTCTCTGAATAAAATCTGATTGGAGTACCACTTTATCCATCAATTTATGGAAGCTTTTTCCCTATACAGTAAGTCCTCATTTAACATCATTGATAGTTCTGAAACTTCTACAGAAACAACATATATTGAAACCAATTTTAAGCTTAGGCTAATTGATGAAAACAAGAGTTAAGTCTCCTTGGCATCTCATCCACTTTATAAGAAAACTATGTTGAATGAAATGACACTATACAAGGACATGCTGTAGTGTCAATTAGGACAAAGATCATATGATCATAAAAGCTTGAAATATTTACTCTGTTTCTTTACAAGTCATTTGTTCACAAGGTGAATAGGTGACGTTCATAAGATTTTTAGGTTGATAAAGCTATTTTGTATGAGATGGTAATGGTGAATACATGTCCTTCTACATTTTTGAAAAACACAAAACTTTAAACCACAGAGTGGTTCTTCAATTAAATACAATTATTGAGGATGTTGGAGGATTCCTATATGTGGACTATAACAAAAAAAGTCCCATTGTATAACAGATGAATGAAATAACCTCCCTGAAGGTGATGTTGGGAACAGGCACTGATCTAAGTAACTTTGGAAATGAGTTGATTGTTAGAACTAAAGGCAAAAGGGCAGTCTAGTTGACAAAGTTTTTCTCAGAGAGGCAAGGTTTATAATATCATAGAGGGCTTTAAACTGGAAATTACCAATGAAATAAATGGATAACGGATGGTCGAAGGATCGTGTTTCACTGTTGAAGGAGAAATATACTGATAAGCAAGAAGAAGAGGCCAGAAGGATTGAGGTGGTCATGAATCAAAGTGACAGATATTAATAGGAACTGAAAATTAGCTGAATTTAGATATAAATGGTTACATATAGAAATATTTATTGATATGTTCACTTACATAGGTTAGCATACACACAAAATTCCTTGCTCTGTCATCAGAAAGAACCATAAAGAAAGACAGGTAGCAAAGCACCAAGCATACCTATAATCCTGTTCAGGAAATATCCAAGAAGGGCCTGGAGCAATTTTTAATGCCATAAGGTAAGTCACACACACACACAAAATTGAATGATAATGAAAATTAGAAAAATGATGAGGAAAAAGAGGAAGGCAATTACTGAAATCAAAATAAAAGAAAAAGAATTTAGTTCATTATCATTAGAATTTTCAAGTTCAAACTGGATTCATTCAGTTTTTAAAGAACACCACAAACAACATTTTGAATCAGAGGCTAACCAATTACATTTAAGTGTGTTTTTAAAACCCTTTCTCACTGAAAGATTGAGGAAAGAATTTTACTGACTGAATAAAAAGTCTTTATGATTCTTCTGTCTCTTATGGCATCTGTTGATGAATTAATTCCATATCCATAAAAAAAACTGAAATTGTTTAAACAGTGGTTAGAGCCTGAGTGTCTTGAATGCAAACTTTTTTTTTTACCACACAATGAATTTGAGAAAGCACAGAATCTTTCTAAGAACAATGGTTTCTCTGAGTGTTATTTATCTATACTAATAAAAGGGTAACATGCTAATTAGACTGGATTGACCAGACATCTTCCAGATGTCCAACTTCCCTCCAGACAAAACCACAGTGACAGGGGCCAAGGCAGAGGCAGTTAGGGGTGATCAGGCCTGTGGGGGAGCAAGCAGTTAGGGGCAAATTCAGGCAGGAGGCAGGTAGAGGTGGTTAAGGGTGATAAGGATGTCAGGGGTACAGTTACCGGTGATCAGGCAGGCAGGCAGAGGCGGTTAGGAGCCAGAGGTCCTGGATTGCAAGGGGGATGTCCGACTGCCTATTTAGGCCCAATCTGGACTGCCAGATTGAAGAGGGTGCTCGCCAGATTGAGAGACGAACTCCCACCCCACCCCCATGCATGAATTTCATGCACCAGGCCTCTACTATGATATAAAATAAGAAATAAAAAATCAAGAAGCATCCTTAGAGTGGAAAATCATAGAAGCTCGATCTTGAATCTGTTTGGTTTTCACACCATACACAATAGGATTGAGCAATGGTGGGACAAGCAGGTATAGATTGGACAGAAGAATATGAATGTAAGGTGGAATATGGAAGCCAAACCTGTGTGTAAAGAAGGAGAAGAAAGCCAGGAGATAAAACTCAAGGAAGACACAAATGTGAGCAATGCAGGTGTTGAAGGCTTTGAGCCTGGCTTCTTTCTGAGGCAGACTGAAGACAGTTATAAATATTTTAATGTAGGATAGTGTGATGAAGATTATATCAAAGCCAAGTACACTGAAAGCCACAAACAGACCATAGATCTTGTTGATTCTAATATCTTCTGCTGCCAATTTCACGATGGCCATGTGCTCACAGTATGAATGGGAGACCACAGTGGTCCAGTAATACTTCAACCGGCATTTGATGAGGATGAGACATGGAGCCACAAGAAGGGCTCCTCTGAGTGTCACTCCAACTCCAATCATAGTGAGAAGTTGGTGGGTAAAAATGGTTGCATGTCTCAGAGGATTACAGATTGCCACATAGCGGTCCAGGGCCATGGCCAACAGAATACCTGATTCAATGCATTGGAAGGTGTGAATAAGCCACATCTGTAAGAGACAGGCATCAAAGTGTATCTTGGGCAGATGAAACCAGAATATTCCTAGCATTTTTGGCAGGATGCAGGTACTGAGAGTAATGTCTGTGGCTCCAAGCATTGCCAGGAGGAGATACATGGGCTCGTGGAGGCTGCGCTCAGATTTGATGATGACCAGGATCAGAGAATTCCCAAACAGAGCAATGATGTACATGGCACAGAAAGGGATGCCAATCCAGGACTGAACCAACTCCAGACCAGGGATCCCCACCAGTGTCAGCACCGAGGGCATGAAGACTGTGCCATTGAGCTTGAACATGATGGCTTAGAACTCCCTGCTTTAGAGCTTATGATTCAAGGCAGTGTGGGTTGAGTATCTCTCTTCTATTTTCTGTTCTCACCTAGATTTCTGCAAAATCTGAAAATTTTACCTAATAGAATAAGAGCCAAAAATTAAAATTTGCTATGGTTGTTTATTAGAAAGTGTTTCTATTATCACAATTGGATCAATTAATAATATCTGTATTTTTCATATGAATACAAAACTGATATTATTCAATATTATTTTAGTGGAATAAATAAGAAAACATAAAAAGCAAAAACATATATACTCTGCAATATTAAATAGGTAATTATATTTGTTCAGTTTATGATTTCTGATTAAAATAAATAACAGGTTTTAATATATTTTTACAAGCACCTTTGGATACTATTAAACAACTAAGTTTCCTGTATGTTGCACTTACTCGGCTATGGAAGTGGTAGTTTATGATCCAAATACGTATTTGCTGGCAATTTTCATATTTAAGCATTAGTTCAATTCCTTGGACATTTACTTTTCTCTCACATATTGAAATTAGACACATAACTAATACAAATTGAGGTCAATATCCTTTTATTAGGTATCTCCTATAGATGGGGCTCTGTGCAGGGTCTGGATAAACAAACAATAAAGCTACAGAATTTATCAGAAAATGAGGCTGAACTCATTTGACTATTTTGCACTTCAATTTTATACGAGAATATTTGGTCTTATGATTACACTATCTCATGTTTCCAGAGTCTATGTTTCAAAGCTAATAATTATCTTGCTGTGTGATAAAAAAAAAGGCTTATTTATATTTGCAATAAATTTTTTGGTCATTTTTCTAAATCAATTTAATTCTACTCCAAGAGCCTCTACTCAGAAAGGCTACACCAAGGCAAGAAGAATATAAAAGAACAAAAATTATCTTCTCGTTTCTTCAATTTCAACAAAAATATGAATCTACTAGTAAGTCTGAATGTACATTTTTGTAATAGGACATTAAATGCACATATATGCAAATGTTAGATGGTTTCCTTTAAGATTATTTCAGTTTTGAAGAATCAATACATTGAAAATCTCACTTATCTACTGTTGTAAGCAATTGTTTAAGTGATTACTGAGTAATCCAGGATGCAGATAATATGTAATCACTAATTAGTAGTCTTCCCATCAGTTTAGCTCTCATATATTCCCTGAATTTATATGGACAAGGCCTACTTCTTAACTCTCTGGATTGATGTAATTATTCTATTTATGACCTTTGCCAGTCCTCTCACTAACTCTTACCTCCTAATCCTGACTATTCAATTACCATATCATCACAAACACACACACACACATCAGTATTTAGAAAATTAGTCCAGTCAGGCTCATTTCAATTATCAGTAACATGTACTGATTTTTGCTTCTCTCCAAAGTGAAAAGAAAAAAACTCGGTTTCCAGATAAATGGTCTTGTCCATCTTGAATTTTTCATGCTTGCTGATCACTTTCTTTGATAGTCTCTATTAGCTGTGACAGAGCCAGAGTTGGTCTGTGATCATATTATACAAGAGTCAACACCACCTGAAGGAAGCTTTCTTCTGAGGATGACTTAATACCAAAGAGAAAGCTGATTTCTACTCTGATAAAGATTTATTATCATCTAGTATCCTAGAATCATATACTTGGCAAAAGCTCGAAAACCTTATAATTCATATTGTTCTTTAAAGAACATTTAATTTTGACCACTTGGCTTTGTGTGCAATCAATTCCACCAAGAGCTACACATCTGAGGAGCCAGTTTCTATTTTTATAAAGTAGTTTAGAGAGATCTATTAAATGACTATCCTCCAAATTCCTACTAGCACTCTGTAATTCCACCCAGTTTGGTGTTCACTTTTTACTTATGTTGGGTGGTCACAGACTCTCTTTCTTCAATAAGGTTGTGCTAAATTATTTTCAGGCATCATGGACATCTGATTGTAAATGAGCCAAAAATGTTGTCTACTCCATTGCTCCCTTAACCTCATAAAGCTATAAATTCAAAAGGTTATTTGTTTGTTTGCTTGTTTTTCTGAATCGCCACTCATCTTCGCTAGAGAAAGAACACATCAAGCTCTCTAGCCATTTACCTCTCCCTTATTAATTCTTATTTTCAGCTCCTCATACCTTCACAGAAGTTCTTCATGTTTGACCCATATTCTCTTAGTTTATCATTGCTGCCTGATTCACATGTTTCATGATTCACATTCTTTTCTAACTTTTATTCATTATAACACATTAACTACTCCTTGACCACCTGACACAATACCCTTGTTCCCTTACTTATCTACCACCAAGTGTCTGAAAACCTCACTTTAAAATCTATGCATTTATTTTATCCAACAAATAAACTAAATAACATTAGAAAAATATCACAATTCTGGAAAGGTTGCCACTAAAAATTATGCAGCTCTGAGTTCCATGGCTGATTTCTAGTTATTTCTATTCATAAATTTCTCCTTTTTCACTCTATAATATAATTTATTCCCAGCAGCTATAAGGTATTTGTTATAATTTTACTAACTCTCATTTTTCTCTCTCTACCATTCTATAATCCAGTAGGAACAGAGTCTCTTCCAGTTAATTTCCCTAATTAAGTTCTGATAACTACTTATGATTTCCTACTCCTACTCTAGAAATGTATTACTTCCCCCCCAAAAAAAAACCCCAGCATTTTCATCATGCACTCATTTACTAATTATTTCGTTTATGATAAAATATGTTTCAGTTTTAAACACGTTTTCTTATAACAAGTGCTGTCATTTTCTCTTGCTAATATTCTCTATGTCATTTTAATTGCCTCTATAATCCTGAGTGATAATTTGCAGTGTTTTGTTAATCAGTTTAAGAGATTTTTCAAACCATTGCAATAAGCCTTTGTATCCACATCTTTTTAAACTTACTATTCTGGAAAAAAAAAATCAAAATGAAATTCTATCCAAACAAAATGAACGGTTTAAAGGTCTCTTCTAAGTTGATATTAGTGAGGAGCTCTACATAATTTTCTTTACAAAATTCATGTTTTGAACCTATAATCACACTTTATCCTGTTTTTCTTCCTGCATCAGAACAACTCCCTTCGTTGCTCTATCTGACTCCCTTTTACACTGATGCTGTGAATTCCATTGAGGACTGTGCTCCTCTCCATGGTTCTCTTTACACTCATTTTATATATCCCCTGCCCAGCAGTATTGACCAGTCCATAGTGTCATTACCCACTGGTTAAAAATAAATAAATATTGCCTCTACATAAGTCTAACCTGAACAGAGCACACATACACTAAACTGCCTTCTAAACAGTTCCATCTTGGTGAAGTGTCTCCACTTCCAGGAGCAGGGACAAGTAATAAAAACATTACCTTCTGTATAAAGAATCCCCTAATATTCTAGACAAAAATAAAATTTTCTGTCCTCAATATATGACTATTAAATACACCTACTTGAAATTAATATTTTATTTTATCTATAACTATTTAATATAAAAAACGCATAAAATTTAATGCAGATGCAAATTCACTTACCCTGTTTTCAGGTGTATATCTGCATGGAGAAGTGTGGGGATTAGCAAAAGTGAAGAATAAGTCCAAGATAAATGCTAAGAATCTGAGTATCTTAACATATAAGCTTCCTCTTCTTATCTTTTAGTACTATATTCAAATACTCACCTAAGTCAGGAGATATACTTGCCTTAGTTAAAGATCTAAAGAGATTCACCATCGATGACAAGGAAAACCAATGGTGGAAGTGCTCACTAGACCAAGAGGAACTCAGTACTACTTGCTTACCCTCTCATGTCTTAGGTGAAATCCTGACAACCTAAGTATCATTCTCCTTTTAGCATTTCATAAGAGTGACCCCTCATGCATAATTATAGGGTGTAATTTCCCACAGTCCCCATAGATCCTGTCTAACATTTCTCTATGTAGACTTCAGAAATGCTTAGAGAAATATATACTCACAAGCTCAATTCTTCAGTCTTTTTATGTGCCTGCATTAACATGCTAATGTAACTATATATGCAGTTATAAAGAAATTGTTTTCAATGAGACAAATAGAGGACAAATATAATGTCAGCAGTTGGGCAAGACTATGATGCAATTCTCCTGAGGAATGGAGTTAATAGAGAACATGTCATATACAATATAATATTTTTTCAGCTTTCAATGGCTTGTAAAAATGAATGTACAAATATTTGGGAAAAGAAGCAAGTATGAATTCCAGTACCTTATTTCCAGTATATTCAGAGGCTCATGATTTAACTTCATGAAGCTGAAAGAAAGAAATGGAAGTAGAGCACCCTCCCTAATAACAGATAATCCAAACACTTTTGAGATACCTATTTAGACCCCATAGATTTTATTCTGTTTAAATCTGTAAACAACATTCCTATCTTTTATGGAAATAATTATTTTTAGAACTGTTAAACTGTAATATATAGTTAAGAAAGTGAAGGAAATATAGAATCAAATATGTGATAGCAAATATGTGTATTGATTCCAAATCTTTAATTTTCTAGGCACTTTGTTACTTTCAAATGTTACTATTTGACACTCTGACTTTGCATTTCAAGATAAGTCAAGTATCAACCAAGTAAACTGTAACATTTTAAAAATTTTAATGAATATAGAAAATTATTTTAAAATATGAATAAATAGCTGGATTTTTATCATACCTAGAAACAAAAATTAATCCATTTGCACTTTTATTTCACTAAAGGCCAATGAAAATTTGTTCTTGAAAAATGTTTATATTTCCAAATTGACTTTTTTTTTTATAATACACACTGAAAGACACTGTTCAAAGTTTTCTGTCTCCACTTCTTTATAATGTTACAAGAAATTAGACACTATAAATCAGAGTGCAGAATTTTTCTAGAGTTTATTGAATATTTTCCTAATTTTTTATAGAAATATATTTGAAATAGTCATCTGCAAAGTCAAAAACAAATGAATGTTATATATATTTAAGATTTTCTATAATAAATTTAGTCCCATGCTTTCCTATTTACTTTTACATATTTTAACCGTTTGTATACTATTTATCTGAATAAGTCATACCTCTCTCAGAGTATCTTGGAGACACCATGTTGAACATTTGGGAAAATAGAAGTTCAGGCCATGGCTTTATTTGATTATTGTATTTAGGCATAATTTTGTATAAATGAAAAATAAAATATAACTTTTTAAAATTTTGGTAAGATACTATTTAAATATAGATGAGTAAAACTAAGAAACTAAGTGATAATTGGTTTTATTCAAAACGTCCAAAATTGCCCAGCTGGTGTGTCTCAGTGGTTGACCCCTGACCTATGAACCAGGAGGTCACAGTTCTATTCCTGGTCAAGGTATATGCCTGGGTTGTGTGCTCCATCCCAGTGTGGGGGCGTGCAGGAGGCAGCTGTTCAATGATTCTCTCTCATCATTGATGTTTCTCTCTCTCTCTCTCTCTCTCTCTCCCTCTCTCTCTCTCTCTCTCTCTCTCTCTCTCTCTCTCTCTTTATACATACATATATATTTTCTCCCCCTCCCTTCCTCTCTGAAATAAATAAAATAGATTTAAAATTTTTACAAAATTATGCTATCTTAATTCACTTGACAACCCAGTTGAGGCAATAGGTACAATTTTCAGGGCTAGCAATATTATTTTTGTAGGTATTGTGATATTGGCAAATATACTATGGATTTTGGAGAAATAGAGTTGTTAAGACCTTGCAGGAAATTTGGTAGTGTTCAGCATCAACAGAGCACACTGTTGGTGAAGTTGTGGTTTTCCAATAAGACCCCATCATTTTTTTATACAGCACTGAAAACACAAAGGTAATTCATATGGTGTCTCTATCTTCAAGGCAGTTCCATCAACTTTGAGATGATACAGTCACAAAGAAAGTTCATGATATTAAGGTGCTAAATCTAATAATAGTAGCTCCTATGGTGAACTCAAGATCACTGGAATGAAATTTGAAAGTCTTTCAAAGCCTTTCTACCTTGAGAGAGAGAAAGATAGCAATATCAATGATAGGAGAGAATCATTGATCAACTGCCTCTTGCACAACCTACACTGGGGATCATGCCCAGGCATGTGCCCTGACCAGGAATCAAACTATGACCTCCTGGTTCATAGGTCAACACTCAACAACTGAGCCATGCCAGTTGGGCAGAACTTGCTTTTTGAAAAATATTTTCTTATATATCAGATCTTATCATTAAAAAATGTTAAAACTTATCCTTTTATACCTACTTCACCTTTTCAATTCAAAGTCCAATTCATACTTCTATTATATAATAATTCTATTTATGTCCTTTTAAATATTTTGTGTAAAACAAGTGGTAATTATAAATACATTTAAATGGATAAATTATAAATTGACTTAATGTACAATTTATCACCACAAAGTAAAGACTTTAGAGATGTAATGAAAAAGATTATAATGAGTATGATCATAAAAATTATAGATACAATTTTACTTCATATACATCAAATTCTAACACTCTATACTATTTCCTATGCAGTGTCATCAATAACACTTAATTTTTAAAAATTTAAATTCTTTATTATTGAAAGTATTACATATGACTCCTTTTCCCCCATTGACCTCTTCTCAGTTGCTACCGCCCCCAGCGCATGCTCTCATCCCCTTACTGTCTGTGTCCATTGTTTATGCTTATATGCATGCATACAAGTCCTTTGGTTGATCTCTTACCCCTACCATCAGCCTCCCCAGCCTTCCCTCAGAGGCTGGATGGTCTGTTCGATGTTTCTATGTTTCTGGATCTACTTTGTTCATCAGTATATGTTGTTCATTATATTCCACATATGCGTGAGACCATGTGATATTTATCTTTCACCACTTATTTCACTTAGCATATTGCTCTCAAGCTCTATCCATGCTGTTGCAAATGGTAAGAGTTCTTTCTTTTTTACAGCAGTGTAATATTACATTGTATAGATGTACCACCATTTTTTAATCCACTCATCTGCTGATGGGCACTTAGGCTGTTTCCAAATCTTAGTGACAATAAATTGTGCTGCTATGAACATAGGGGTGCATATATTCTTTTTGATTGGTGTTTCTGATTTCTTGGGATATATTCCTAGAAGTGGGATTCCTGGGTCAAATGGGAGTTCCATTTTTAATTTTTTGAGGAAACTTCATACTGTTTTCCACAGTGGCTGCACCAGTCTGCATTCCCACCAGCGGTGTTATGAGGATTCCTTTTTCTCCACATCTCTCAGGGCTGACCAGCAGACCCTGAGTGATGGATGAATGATTACTTTGACACAGGATTGCTGTGAAAGAGAGGGCTAAGGGACTGCCTGGCTAAAGTAATGAGACAGCCTTGATCACCTGCCTCTTCAGGCTTTTATTGTAACAGAAGTTTGAGATAAAGTTTATTTTTTAGATACAATCAGTAGGGTAAGTAATCTCGGGAGGACACAAGTGTCTGGAGTGTCCTTTAAGCAAGGACACCTAAAGATTAAGCATAAAGATTCTAGTAAAACACCCAGGGGCTCAGATTTGTTTGGAAAAGTCAAGGCAGGGTCTGCCACCTTCGGCAAAGTCCCCCAAGAAGCCCCCGACCTTTTAGAGATTCCTCCTTACAGACTTTCCAACCAAGTTCTATGCTTCCCCACACACATCCTTTCCAGCACTTGTCATTTGTTGATTTGTTGATGATAGCCATTCTGACAGGTGTGAGATGGTACCACATTGTTGTTTTGATTTGTATCTCTCAGGTAATTAGTGACTTTGAGCATGTTTTCATATACCTCTTGGCCTTCTGTATGTCCTCTTTTGAAAAGTGTCTCTTTAGGTCCTTTGCCCATTTTTTTATTGTATTGTTTATCTTTCCTTTGTTAAGTTGTATAAATTCCCTATAAATTTTGAAGATTAAACCCTTCTCAAATATAACATTGGCAAACATGTTCTCCCATACAGTGGGCTCTCTTGTTATTTTGTTGATGGTTTATTTTGCTATGCAGAAGCTTTTTATTTTGATGTAATTCCATTTGTTCATTTTCTCCTTAGTTTCCATTGTCCTAGGACCGTGGTCGGCAAACTGTGGCTCACGAGCCACATGCGGCTCTTTGACCCCTTGAGTGTGGCTCTTCCACAAAATACCATGGCCTGGGCGAGCCTATTTTGAAGAAGTGACATTAGAAGAAGTTTAAGTTTAAAAAATTAGGCTCACAAAAGAAATTTCAATCATTGTACTGTTGATATTTGGCTCTGTTGACTAATGAGTTTGCCAAACACTGTCCTACGAGATGCATCAGTAAAGATATTGCTACATGATATGTCTGATATTTTGCTGCCTATGGACTCTTAAGATTTTTATGGTTTTCCATCTTATGTTTAAGTCTTTTTATCCATTTTGAGTTTATTTTTGAATATGGTGTAAGTTGGTGATCTAGTTTCATTTTTTGTTGCATGTCTCTGTCCAATTTTCCTAATACAATTTATTGAAGAGACTATCTTGACTCCATTGTATGCTCTTTCCTCCCTTGTCAAATATTAATTGAGCATAATGGCTTGGGTCTATTTCTGGGTTCTCTGTTCTGTTTCATTTGTCTATATGTCTGTTCTTGTGCCAGTACCAGTTTTGAGAACAGTGGCTTTGTAATATACTTTGATATCTGGTATTGTGATGATTCCAACTTTCTTCTTCTTTCTCATGATTGCTTCAGCTATTTGAGGTCTTTTTTGATTCCATATAAATTTTTGGAGAGTCTGTCCTAGATCTGTGAAATATGCCATTGTTATTTTAATCGGGATTGCATTGAATGTATAGATCTCTTTGGGTATTATGGACATTTTAAGGATGTTGATTCTACTAATCCATGAACACAGTATGTTCTTCCACTTGTTTATATCTTTCCCTATGTCTTTTTTCAGCATCCTGTAGTCTAAGTACAGGTCTTTTACCTCATTGGTTAAGTTTATTTCTAGGTATCAATGGTAAAAGGAATTCTTTTTTTTTTTTTTTTTTTTTTTAGTTTCTCTTTCTGTGAGTTCATTATTGGTGTATAAAAATGTCATAGATTTCTGGGTTTTAATTTTGAATCCTATTATGTTTCTGAATTCATTTACAAATGCTGGAGTCTTTAGGGTTTTCTATGTACAATATTATGTCATCTGAGAATAATGAGTTTTACTTCTTCATTTCCAATTTGGATACCTATGATTTCTTCTTCTTGTTTGATCGCTATGGCTAGCACTTTTATAATAATAAAAGCATAATATGCTAATTAGACCAGACATCCTTCCAGACGTCCTTCCTTCCAGACAAAGCTGTGGCAGGTGGGGACTGAGGCAGAGGCAGCTTTCATGGGAGCAAGGGCCAAGGCCTTTGCACGAATTTTGTGCATCGGGCCTCTACTGTTGAATAAGAGTGGTGAAAGTGGGTATCCCTGTCTTGTTTCTCCTTTTAGAGGAAAAGGTTTTAGTATTTACCCATTGAGTATGATGTTGGCTGTAGGTTTGTCAGATACGGCTTTTATTATGTTGAGGTATGATCCCTCTATTCACATTTTGCTGAGAGTTTTTATCAAAAAAGGGTGTTGGATTTTGTCAATTGCTTTTTCAGCATCAATTGATATGATCATGTCATTTTTGTCTTTCAATTTGTAGTTGTCTTTCTTTGTAGTGTCTTTATCTGGTTTTAAGATTAGGGTAATGCTAGCTTCATAGAAAGAGCTTGAAGTGTTCCTTCCTATCGAATTCTTTGGAATAGTCTGAGGAGGATCAGTGCTACTTCTTCTTTGCATGTTTGCTAAATATCCCCCATGAAGGTGTCCAGACCAAAGATTTTGTTTGCTGGAAGTTTTTTTATTACTGCTTCAATTTCATTGGTAATTAAATGCCTATTCAGGTTTTCTGATTCTTCCTGATTGAGTTTTGGAAGATTGTATTTTTCTAGGACTATGTACATTCTGTGTAGGTTGTCCAGTTTTTTGGAGTAGAATTGTTAGTAGTATTTTTTAACAATCCTTTGTATTTCTGTGGGGTCAGTTGTTACTTTCCCTCTTTCATTTTTTATTTTGTTTATTTGGTTCCTCTATCTATGTTTCTTGGTGTGCCTGACTAGAGGTTCATCAATCTTGTTTATCCTTTCAAAGAACCAGCTAATGGTTGTATTGATTTTTTGTTTTGTGTGTGTGTGTGTGTGTGTGTGTGTGTGTGTGTGTGTGTGTGTATCTTGTTTGTTTTGTTTTGTTATTTGGTCTCTATGTCATTTATTTCCATTATGATCTTAATTATTTCCTTTCTTCTACTTACTCTTGGCTTTTCTTATTGCTCTCTTTTCTTTTTAGTTCTTTAAGTGGTATGCTTAGATAACTTATTACCAGTTTTTCTTATTTCTTGAAGTGCTGGAGGCTAAGAACAGTAGTTAGCATAATAAATGCAAGAAGTTTGTCAGAAGGCTTATTATTAAGCAAATTATTACCTGCTGCCAAACAGCTGAGGGCAATTCCCTTAACCTGATAATCCTTTATTGTTTACCAAACCTTACCTTTGATATGGATATCTGCTTTGCTAAAGGGAAAAATGTGTGAGTAAAAAGCCCTGGGTCTGGTCATTCAGAAAGCCATTGCACTAGAGAGCTGGTTTCCATCTGGTTCCCCCAATGCCTTCCAAATTTATATTTCTTGTCTAGTCTCTATCCATTTATGTCACAGCCCCTTCTCCAGATTCCTGAACCCTTGTTGTGAAAAGACTGTGGCATTTAAGTATGCCTATAGTGCTATGAATGTCCCACTCAAGACAGCTTCCATTGTGTCCTATAGATTTTGGATTGTTGTGTTTTCATTTTCATTTGATTCCAGGGTGTTTTCTATTTCTTCTTTGATCTCTTTGATAACCCATTCATTGTTCAATAGCATGCTATTTAGACTCCTTTTGTTTGATTGTTTTTCATTGTTTTTATTGTCATTGATTTCCAATTATATGCCATTGTGATCTGAGAACATGCTTGATATAATTTCAATATTCTTGAATTTGTAAACACTTAACCTGTGCCCTAATATGTGGTTTAACTTTGAAAATATCCCATGTGCACTTGAGAAGAATGTATGTTCTGTGGCATTGGGGTGAAATGTTTTAAAGATGTCAATTAAATTCATATGGTCTAGTTAGTCATTTAGGATTGCTTTGTTTTTGCTGAATTTTTATCTAGAGAATTTATTCATAGACTAGAGGCCTGGTACATGAAAGTTCTTGCACTAGAGGGAGGGGTTCCTCATCCCAGCCTGCCCTCTCTCACAGTCCAGGAGCCTTCAGGGGTGGAAAGTGACCCAGAAATCAGGGGAAGGTGATGCTGCCACTGCCGGCAGAGCAAGCCTCGGCCGGCCCTGGTTACCTAAGCCTCGGACGTAGGCAGCCGCCATACAAGGCTTCCCTGCCCCTTGAATCAGCCCTGGGTGGCTGGGCAGCTGCCACCGGTGGTTTGCCTGCACCTCGGGCTGACCCTGGGTGGCTGGGCAGCCACCATCCAAGGCTTGCCTGTGCCTCGGGCCGGCCCTGGGCAGCTCGGGGACTGAGGGGACTGAGGGATTCTGGATTCAGGCATGTGGAGTGGCCGTACCTGCCTGGGGGTGGGCCTGGCCATGCCACGTGCCTGCCACCCCAGCTGGGCTGAAGGGACTGGGTGCCACCATCTTGTGGCTGTGGGCCACCACCATCTTTGAGGGTGTGGCAGTCAATTAGCATATTCCCTCTTTATTAGATAAGATGACAGTGGGGTATTAAAGTGCCCTACAATCATATTGCTAGTGATCTCTCCCTAGATATCTTCCAGAAGTTTTGTTTGTTTGTTTGTTTGTTTGTTTGTTTTTATGTATTTAGGTGTTCCTGTGTTGGGTGCATATATGTTTGATAGAGTTATATCCTCTTGTTGAATTGAATCCTTTAGTATTATGAATCTGCCTTCCTTATCTCTTATTATGGCCTTAACTTTGAGGCCAATTTTGTCAGATATAAGTTTTACTAACCCAGCTTTTTTTTTTCATTTCCATTTGCTTGAAAAAATTTTTTCCATCGCTTGATTCTTACACATGTTGTTGAATTTATCATCCAGTCTATTATTGTAGGACAATGATATTATTATCATCCTACAATAATAATAACACATCAATATAGCAGATAAAGAAGATCAATTTTCAACAAGGAGCATTCTTATAACCATTACTCTGAATTCTTTCTCTGACAGATTGCTTGCCTCTATTTCATTTATTTCCTTCTCTGATGATTCCTCTTTTTGTTTTATATGGAGTTGTCTCTTTGTCTCCCCATTTTTTCTGTTCTTTGTGGTAGTTTTTATTTTGTTAGAACAAACTGAATTTCCAATTATGTGACATTGTGATCTGAAAACATGCTTGATATAATTGCAGTATGCCACCCAGAATTTTTTGAATTTGTTTTATGTAGTAGATGTTTTGTGGGGTACAGTAATGCAGTCTCTCAGGTCTTCTGGGCTTGGTATTCTAGTGATGCCCCCTACTTGAGATTTTGAGTTCTTTTGATGTTGTTGGGTCTTGAATGTTGTTGGTTCATTTTTGGGTGGAATCTCCTCTCAGGGTGTCTTGTCATGTGGATTGCTCCCTACCACACCATGCCAACCATTGTGGAGGGACTGACTAAACAGCACAAAATACAACATGACAATACACAACACAAAAATAACAGAACATGAATGTACACAAGACACTTATAACCCCAATAAAAGTTACACCAGAAAAAAAGAGAATTAGAAGAGAGAAAAGAAAGCAAAAATGATATTGAGGTAAGAGAAAATTGAAAGAAAAAAATATAGGGAGAAAATACCACAAAACAAACAAATAAACCAAAAAGTACACACAAAAAACACACAGAAAAAGGCAGGGGGTGGGGTGACAGAATCTGTAGAGGCTGAGGTTAAATATAGAAAATAAAGTTAAGTAATTGGATGAAAAGTGGATGGATCACAGTTTAGCATAAAAGAGGTAAAAAGAGAATGAGTGAATAAGGAGGGAAAAAACAAAAGCAAAAATTAATAAATAAATAAGTTAAAACATTTTTTAAATTATTTTTAATTAATTAATTTATTTATTTATTGAAAAAGAGAATAGAGGAGATAGCACATAAGCTTTAATTTAGGTAGTGAAATTAATTTTAAAATTAGGAGAAGAAAAGAGCAAGATAGGAGAGGCAAAAAATGTTTGACTAGCAAAGAAAGAGAAAAGAGAAAGATGGATGGAGTAGTAGCAGGGAAGAAGGAATTAGATATTTGAATAAGCCAACAGAGACTACAATAATAATAATAACACATCAATACAGCAGATAAAGAAGATCAATTTTCAACAAGGAGTAAAAAAAAAGAGATAAACTAAAGTGGGGACAGGAGAATAAAAAATAGACTGGAAAAGGGAGAATCAAGAAAGAGAAAGATGGGGAAAAAAGAAAAAGAATATAAAATAAAATAACAACAAAAAATAAAATAGAATAAAGAAAAAATAATACTAGAAAAAATAAAGAATAAATTAATTTAAAAAATAATAAAAGTGAAGTGTCGTTCATTTCAGCCGAGTTTTAATGCCCCATGGGGACTGTTTTAGGACCCCTTTCTTCTGTTTTGTCTGCAAATTCTGGGCTTTCAATAGTCAGTTTGCTGCTGACCACTGTTAGGAACTGTCTTTGGCATTTAGCACAGTGTTGAAGCTCCATGCGGTCCACCACTCCTCTGTTCCTGTCTGTCTCACAGGCCTTGGCTGCAAGCAGGCTGGACCAATCTTCCCGCTTTGCCTGTCTGCTAGCTGTCAATCTGAATTACTCAAGCATCTGTTTCCCACAGGGCTTTAGGTGGGGGAGATGCTGTTTCACTCTCTGAGAATCAGACAGGTGTTTCTTCCCTGAACCAGAGCTACTCTTCCACAAAGGCCCAAAGTATTACTCTGTCCTTAATTGGTCAGAGATCCTTGTATAGAGACTAATGGCATTGGCTGGCATCCTGGAGTTTTTAATCAGTCTAGTTTCCAGAATATTGGGGCTGAACTGGCATATCCTCCAACCCAGCCACTGAGAGCTCTTTGGGGCTATTCAGAGCCTTTGTTCCCTTTGTGTAGCTCAAAATGGAGGCAGGGTGGGGCAGCTTGTATTACCTGTCTTGAGGCTACTGGAAGGAGCTGGCTCTTCAGCAGAAAAATGGCTGCTTAGGTTTGGAAGTTTACAAGTGTCCCAAAGCTGGATTCCTGGTCACGTCTCCCTGTTCTACTTCCCTCCACAGCCTCTTCTCGGGCTCCGCAAATCTGTGCCTCTATCTGCACCGAAGCCTCAGGTAAGTGTTTGTAATTGAAAGGTCCTATGAACTGGGTTTAGCAGAAAGCAAAGACAAAACAAAGGCAAAACAAACACAAAACTGCTGGTTTCTCTCCTGCCAGCACTGCACTCCTCTGGCCACTTTTTAGGCCACTTTTCTGGATGCAGCCTTTCTCAGCTCTGGTCTTAGATCTAGATTCCCCAGCTGTAAGCAGCCCTGTGACTTTTCCTCTCCACAGTTAAATATTATACCTGTCCCCAAGAGACGGGGCTTTGGTGCAGTGCAGCTGCAACCTCACCCCCTCTGCCCAGTGGTTGTGCATCACTCTCTAGCCCAGATCCCCTTTCGTACCGTTCTCCAGGTGTCCTCTGCCCTTCCTGGTTGCGAATTGTCTTCTCATCTATGTCTAACTTGTTAATTCTATGTGGATGATCTCCAATTTAGTTGCTTTTCCAGGATGGCCCCAGAAGTAGGTGCACAACACATTAGCCAATTCAGCCACCATTTTTCTCCTAATCAACATTTGATATTTTTTAACAGAGGCTGAAATATTAATAGTTAGTTGTGCTTTTACAGAATCTACTTTACTAAAAGCTGATTTAACTACAAACAAGTATTCATAATTTCTTTTTTATGTCACTTATTGGCTAAACATATGCTCCAAATCTAAATTTATAACAAGGTAAATTATTTAAGGAATCATATCCTTTCTGTCTCTAATGAAAACCTAGAACTTTATATTTTAGCATACAATAAACTATATAAAGGACAGAATCTCACCAAAAGCTAGTGTTTCTTGTGTAAAATTGTTGTTATTTGAAAAAAATTAATAAGAAATCAAGAGGCATCCTTAGAATGAAAAATGTGGGACACTCGGTCTCGAATCTGTTTGGTCTTCACACCATACACAATAGGATTGAGCAATGGTGGGACAAGCAAGTAAAGGTTAGACAGAAGAATATGAATGTAAGGTGGAATGTGGAAGCCAAATCTGTGTGTAAAAAAGGAGAAGAAAGCCAGGAGATAAAACTCAAGGAAGACACAAATGTGAGCAATGCAGGTGTTAAAGGCTTTGAGCCTGGCTTCCTTCTGAGGCAGACTGAAGACAGTTATAAATATTTTAATGTAGGATAGTGTGATGAAGGTTATATCAAAGCCAAGTATACTGAAAGCCACAAACAGACCATAAATCTTGTTGATTCTAACATTTTCTGCTGCCAATTTCACGATGGCCATGTGCTCACAGTATGAATGGGAGACCACAGTGGTCCAGTAATACTTCAACCGGCATTTGATGAGGATGATACTAGGAGTCACAAGTAAGGCTCCTCTGAGTGTCACCCCAACCCCAATCTGAGTGAGAAGTTGGTGGGTAAAAATGGTTGCATGTCTCAGAGGATTACAGATTGCCACATAGCGGTCCAGGGCCATGGCCAACAGAATACCTGACTCAATGGACTGCAAGGTGTGAATAAGCCACATTTGCAAGAGACAGGCATCAAAGTATATCTTTGGCAGATGAAACCAGAATATTCCTAGCATTTTTGGCAGGATGCAGGTACTGAGAGCAATGTCTGTGACTCCAAGCATTGCCAGGAGGAGATACATGGGCTCATGGAGGCTGCGTTCAGATTTGATGATGGCCAGGATCAGAGAATTCCCAAACAGAGCAATGATGTACATGGCACAGAAAGGGATGCCAATCCAGGACTGAATAGACTCCAGGCCAGGGATCCCCACCAGTGTCAGCACCGAGGGCATGAAGACTGTGCCATTGAGCTCAAACATGATGGCTTAGAACTCGCTGCTTTAGAGCTTCTGATTCAAGGTGTCAGTGTGGGTTATCTCTCTTCTATTTTCCGTTCTCACCTAGATTTCTGCAAAATCTGAACTGGAAAAATTTTTACCTAATAGAATAACAGCCATATATTAAAATTTGTTGTAGTTGTTTATCTAGAAAGTTTTTTTTATCACAATCTGATTAATTAATAATATCTCTATTTTTCATATGTATACAAAAACTGATGTTATTCAATACTATTTTATTAGAATAAATCAGTAAACATCAAAACCAAGAACATTGAATGTCAAATATATTCTGTAATATTAAATAGGTAATTATATTTTTTCAGTTTATGATTTGATTTCTGGTTAAAAAAATAACAGGTTTAACATATTTTTACAAGCACCTTTGGATACTATTAAACAATTCTGTTTCCATTTATTTGGCTATGGTTGGTAGTCTATGATCCAAATACGATTTAACTACAAACCTCATATTTACTGGCAATTCTCATATTTAAGCATTAGTACAATTCCTTGGACGTTTACTTTTCTCTCACATATTGAAATTAGGCACACAAATAGTACAAATTAAGGTCAATATCCTTTTATTCGGTATCTCCTAAAGATGGGGTTCTGTGCAGGGTCTGTATAAACAAACAATAAAGCTACAGAATTTATCAGAAAATGACACTGAACTCATTTGACTATTTTGCACTTCAATTTTACACAAGAATATTTGGTTTTATTATTACACTATATCATGCTTGCTGAGTCTATGTTTCAAAGTTAATAATGATCTTTTGTGTGATGAAAAAGATTTATTTATATTTGCAATAACTTTTTTGGTCATTTTTCTAAATCATTTTAAATCTACTCCAAGAGCTTCTACTCAGAAAGGCTACACCAAAGCAGATGAAGATATATGAACAAATATTATTCCCTCACTTCTTGAATTTCAACAAATACGAATCTACGTCTGGATGTATATTTCTGTAAAGGGATATTAAATGCACATACATGAAAAAATTAGATGGTTTCCTTTAAGATTATTTCCATTTTGAAGAATCAATACATTGAAAAGCTCACTTCTCTACTGTTGTAAGCAATTGTTTAAGTGATTACTGAGTAATCCAGGATGCAGATAATATGTAATCACTAATTAGTAGTCTTCCTAGCAGTTTAGCTCTCATATATTCATTGAATCTACATGGACAAGAACTACTTCTTAACTCTCTGGATATTCTATTTCTGATCTTTGCTATTCCTCTCATTAACTCTTTGCTCCTAATCTTGGCTACCAGTTATCATCTCACCACAAACACACACACACACACACACACACACACACACACACACACACATCAGTATTTAGAAAATTTATAGAATCAGGCTCATTTCAAGTATCAGTAATATCTACTGATTCTTCTTTCTCTTCAAAGTGAAAAGAAAAAAATTGGTTTTCAGGAAAATGGTCTTCTTACCTGTCCATCTTGCGTTTTTCACACTTGCTGATCACTTTCTTTGATAGTCTCTATTAGCCATGACAGAGCCAGAGTTGGTCTGTGACCACATTATACAAGAGTCAAAACTACCTGAAGGAAGCTTTGTTCTGATGATGAGTTAATATCAAAGAAAAAGCTGATTTCTACCCTGATGAAGATTTATTACCCCCAGTATCTTAGGATCTTATCCTTGGCAAAAACTCATGAGCATTATAATTCATATCGTTCTTTAAGAAACATTTACTTTTTATCACTTGGCTTTGTGTGCCTACATCAAGAGGTACACATCTGAGGAGTTGGTTTTTATTTTTATAAAATAGTTTAGAAAGATCTATTAAAGGACTATTCTTCCAAACTCCCCCTAGCACTCTATAATTCCACCCAGTTTGGTGTTCATTTTTTACTTATGCTGTGTGGCCACAGACTCTCTTTGTTCAATAGGGTTGTACAAAATTATTTTCAGGCATCATGGACATCCAATTATAAATGAGCCAAAATGTAGTCTACTACATTGCTCCCTTAGCCTCATAGGGTTATAAATTCAAAAGGTTGTTTGTTTGTTTTTTCTTAATCACTACTCATCTTGGCTAGTGAAGAAATACACCAAGCTCACTGACCATTTACCTCTCACTTATTAATTCTATTTTCAACTCTTCATACCTTCACAGATGTTCTTCATGTGAGACCCATATTCTCTTAGTTTATCATTGCTGCCATTACTACATCTTCCTGATTCACATTCTTCTCTAACTTTTTATTCATTATAATATATTAACTACCCCTTTGCCACACTATCCTTGTTCCTTTAATTATCTATCACCATGTATCTGAAAATCTCACAATATAATTTATATATTTATTTTATCCAACAAATAAACTAAATAATATTAGAAAAAAACATAATTCTGGAAAGGTCCCCACTAAAACTTATGCAGCTCTGAATTCTATAGCTGGTTTCCAGTTATTTCTATTCATACATTCCTCCTTTTTTAAAAACTCTGTAATAACGTATCTCTAGCAGCTATAAGACATGTGTTACTATTTTACTAACTCTTATTTTTTTTCTCTCAGTACAGAAGAAGTCTCTTCCAGGTAATTTCCCTAATTATATTCTGATATCTATTTATCATTCCTTACTCCTATTCTAGAAATTAGATGCTTTTGGTTGTTTATCACCTTTGCCCCCAATGCCTGCATTTTCCTTATGTACTCATTTACCAATTATTTCCTTTCTGGTAATATATATTTCAGGTTTAAACACATTTTCTTATAAGAGGTGCTATTATTTCCTCTTGCTAACATTCTCTATGTCATTTTAATTGCCTCTATAATCCTGAGTGATATTTTGCAGTATTTTGCTAATCAGTTTAAGAGATTTTTCAAACCATTGCCATAAGACTTTGCATCCACATCTTTTTAAACTTTATTATTCTGAAAAAAATCAAAATGAAATTCTCTCCAAACAAAATGAACTATTTAAGGTCTCTTCCAAGTTGATATTTGTGCAGTTCTTTTAACCATTTGATTTACTGTGTTCATGGATTGGTAGAATGAATATCATTAAAATGCTCATACTACCAAAAAAAATCTATAGATTCAGTGCACTCCCCAATAAAATACCAACAGCATACTTCACAGATCTAGAAAGAACTCTCCAAAAATTCATCTGAAAAAAAAAAAAATACAAACCTGAATGGCTGCAGCGATCTGAGAAAGAAGAACAAAGTAGGAGGGAGTCAATACCAGATATCAAGCTGTATTACAAAGCCACTGTTCTCAAAACTTCTTGGTACTGGCACAAGAACAGACATATAGACCAATGGAATAGAACAGAGAACCCAGAAATCAACCCAAACCACTATGCTCAATTAATATTTGACAAAGGAGGCAAGAACATACAATGGAGTCAAGACAGTCTCTTCAATAAATGGTGCTGGGAAATTTGGTCAGACAAATGCAAAAAAAAATGAAACTAGACCACTAACTTACACCATAAACAAAAATAAACTCAAAATGGATGAAGAACTTAAATGTAAGATGGGAAACGATAAAAATATTAGAGAAATCCACAGGCAGCAAAATCTCAGACATATGCCAAAGCAATATATTCACTGATTCAGTTCCTAGACAATGGAAACTAAAGAGAAAATAAACAAATGGGACTACATCAAAATAAAAAGCTTCTGCACAGCAAAAGGAACTATCTTCAAAACAACAAGAAAACCCACTGCATGGGAGAACGTATTTGCCAACAACATCTCCGATAAGGGTTAAATTTCCAACATTTAACGGGAACTCATACAACTTAACAAAAGGAAGATAAACAACCCAATAAAAAAATGGGCAACGGACCTAAATAGATACTTTTCAAAAGAATAGGGAAGGCCAAGAGACATATGAAAATATGCTCAAAGTCACTAATCATCCGAGAGATGCAAATCAAAATGACAATGCGGTACCATCTCACACCTGTCAGAATGGCTATCATCAACAAATCAACAAATGACAAATGCTGGTGAGGATGCGGAGAAAAAGGAACCCTCCTGCACTGCTGGTGGGAATGCAGACTGGTGCAGTCACTATGGAGAACAATATGGAGTGTCCTCAAATAAACTAAAATGGAACTTCCATTTGACCCAGTGATTCCACTTCTAGGAATATATCCCAAGAAACTAGAAACACCAGTCAGAAAGGATATATGCACCCCTATGTTCATAGCAGCACAATTTACAATAGCTAAGATTTGAAAACAGCCTAAGTGCCCATCAGCAGATCAGTGGATTAAAAAAGCAGATCAGTGGATTTGGCACATCTGCACAATGGTATAATATGCTGCTGTAAAAAGGAAGGAACTCCTACCATTTGCAATAGTATGGATGGACCTGGAGAGCATTATGCTAAGTGAAATAACTCAATCAGAGAAAGATAAATATTACATGATCTCATTCATTTGTGGATTATAATGAACAACATAAACCGATGAACAAAAACAGATCTAGAGACAGAGAAGTATTGATCAGATGCTCAAACTTCAGAGGGAAGGCAGGGGAGGGTGAGGGTAAGGGTTAAAGATCAACCAAAGGACTTGTATGCATGCATATAAGCAAAAGCAATGGATGCAGACAACAGGCAGTGAGAGTTAGGGCAGGACTGGGGGGATGGGGGGATGATGGGGGAATAAGGACACATTTGTAATACCTTAATCAATAAAGAAAATAAGTAAATAAATAAAATAAAAAAAGACTCATGTTTTGTTTCTATAATCACACTCTATCCTTTTTTTTCTGCCTTTCTCAAAATACCCTTCCTATGTTGCTCTGCCTGACACCTTTTATACTGCTGATGCTGGGACTACTATTAAGGACTATGTTCCTCTCCATGGTTCTCTTTCCACTCATTTTATATATGCCCTGCACAGCAGTATTGCCCAGTCCATAGTGTCACTACAATAACCACTGGTTAAGAGTAAATGAATATTGCCTCTACAAAAATCTAACCTTAATACGGGACACATATACTAAACTGCCTCTTTAACAGTTCCATCTTGGTGAAGTGTTTCTACTTCAAGGAGCAGGAAGAAGTAGTGAAAATCAAATTTGGACATTAGATTCAAGTATCTACTTAATACCACTTGCCAGTCATATAGCCAATATATCTCAATAGGTTCTGGACCTTTTATTATGTATAATTACATATGGGGGGAGAACCTCAATTTCTCTAGAAGAAAATTGAGTTGCCCATCATTTCTTCAAATCCAGCCATATATCGAGTGACTAAATACTTAGCAATAGGAGGCACAATTTTCATATATGTTATTAATATTATTCATAACATTACATGACCTTACAAACCTGTCAGTAAAATGTATGCTAGAAGTCTGTAAACTAACTTAGAATTCTACAACTGTTTTCTTATACTTGCTGTGCTTCTAATACTTCCTTTAGGCTTTCTCTGTGTCCTCCTTGTCTTTCCCATCTGACAATTACTAATTTATTATTAAATTCTCAACTCAAACATTACCTTCTGTATAAAGAATCTCTTAATATTCCAGACAAAATTCAATTTTTTATTTCTATCCTCAATATATGACTATTAAATACACCTTACTAGAAATTAATTAATGTTTTATCTATATTTCTGTAATATAAAAATGCATAAAACAATTCAGATGCAAATTCACTTGCCCTGTTTTCAGGTGTATATCTGCATGGAGAAGTGTGGGGATTAGCAAAAGTGAAGAATAAGTCTAAGATAAATGCTAGGAATCTGAGTATCTTAACATAAGCTTCCTTTGTTTATCTTTTAGTACTATATTCAAATACTCACCTAAGTCAGGAGATATTCTTGCCATAGTTAAAGATCTAAAAAGATTCACCATTTTCTCCAGTTTAGCTCTCATATATATCCTGGCTACCAGTTACCATCACATTTCGATGACAAGGAAAACCAATGGTGGAAGTGCTCACTAGACCAAGAGGAACTCAGTACTACTTGCTTACCCTCTCATGTCTTAGGTGAAGTCCTGACAACCTAAGTATCATTCTCCTTTTAGCATTTCATATGAGTGACCCCTCATGCATAATTATATGGTGCAATTTCCCACAGTCCCCATAGATCCTTTCTAACATTTCTCTGTGTAGATCTTAGAATCCCCTAAAAAAACATACTCACAAGCTCAATTCTTCAGTCTTTTTATGTGCCTGCCTTGATGTGCTAATGTAGTTGTACATGCAGTTATAAAGAAATTGTTTTCAATGAGACAAACAGAGGACAAATATAATATCAGCATTTGGGCAAGACTATGATGCAATTCTCCTGAGGAATAGAGTTAATAGAAAACATATCAAGACATCGTCATATACAATATAATATTTTTTCAGCTTTCAATGGCTTCTAAAAATGAATGCACAAATATTGGGAAGAAGAAGTAAGTGCCAATTCAGGTACCTTATCCCAGTATACTCAGAGATTCATGGTTTAACTTCATGAAGCTGAAAGAAGTAAAAGTAGAGCACCCTTCCCTAACAGGAGCTAATCTAAACATGTTTGAGATACCTATTTTGACCCCATGGATTTTTTCTGTTTAAATCTGTAAACAACATTTCTATCTTTTATGGAAACTATTATTCTTAGAACTGTTAAGCGATCTTATCTAATTTAATAATAGACAAATATGCAAATTGACCGCACCTTCGCTACACCTAAGCCATGCCCACCAGCCAAGCCACGCCCACCAACCAATCAGGATGGGTATGCAAATTGCCCCAACAAAGATGGCGGCTAATTTGCATATCAAGACAGAGTCCAAAGAAGTCAAGAGCTGCAGAAGGGAGTAAAGCTTCAAAGAAGCAAGCAAGCCGGGGGGGGGGGGAGGATAAGGGCGAGGCGGAGGCGGGGCCGGGGGCAAACGGAAACTCGGGTGGGCTGAAGGAGAAGGCAGAGCGGATGACAAGGGCAGGGCGGAGGCGGGGCCAGGGGCTAAGGGAAACGCGGGCGGGCTGGAGGAGAAGGCGGGGAGGGGGACAAGGGCGGAGGTGGGGCCGGGGCCGAAGGGAAACACTGGTGGGCTGGAGGAGAAGGTGAGGCGGGTGATAAAGGCCGAGCGGAGGCGGGGCCGGGGGCAAAGGGAAACCGGGGCAGGCTGGAGGAGAAGGTGAGGCAGGTGAACAAGGGAGGAACGGAGACGGGGTAGAGTGCAGCAGGAAATCCTATTGCAGGATTTTTCCTGCAACTGGAAAGCTAGTTTATATATATAAAACCCTAAAATGCAAATAGACTGAACAGCGAAACAACAGAACAGCTGGTTGCTATGACGTGTGCTGACCACCAGGAGGCTCGCTGAACATGACAGGCGTTGGCCCCTGCAGGATGGTGGAGTAGGTGATGGGGAGAGGGGGGGGTTCCAGGCCAAGGTGGGGCACCTGTCACTGTAATTGGGGCGAGCCTCTGGCAGTTACTAAAAATTCTTTGCTCCCGCAGACCCCAGTCCCGCAGAATGTTTGCACCTGTCGGCACCAGCCCCGCTTGCACCCGTGACTGGCGCCCAGCACCGGCCCTGACCACTCGGTGCTGTCCTTCGGTATGAGCGGCAGCTATCAGCTCCAATCGCCCCTCAGGGCTTCTCCACCTCCCCCTGCTCCTAAAGGGCAATTGGGGCAGCATCCACTGCTCACACTCGCTGGTGGCACCAGCCCAATGGCTCCACACCATCAGCAGGTGTAAGTGGGCCGGTGCTATCAGCGTGTGGGAGTGGCAGAGGTGGGAGTGGGGTTGCTGGCAGACAGGGGACAGAGAGCCATGGGGGGAAGGGCCAGGCCAAGGGGCATGGAGGATGGGCTGAGACCTGCCCCTGTGCCCCACCATGGCCCACAGTTCCTTTCAAGGTGTAGGAATTGGTGCACTGGGCCCCTAGTATAGTATAAGAAAGTGAAGGAAATATGGAACCAAATAAATGGTAGCAAATATGTGTATTGAATTAAAATTCTTTAATTTCTAGGCACTTCTTAATTTTCAAATGTTATTCTTTGGAATGCTGAACTTGCCTTTCAAGAACAGTCAAGTATCAACCAAATAAATTGTATGAATTTTGAAAGTTTTGCTTTAACCGCTTTGGCTTAGTGGATAGAGTGTGGGCCTGCAGACTGAAGGGTTCCAGGTTCAATTCCTGTCAAGGGCATGTACCTTGGTTGCAGTCACATCCCCAGTAGGAGGTGTGCAGGAAGCAGCTGATTGATGTCTCTCTCATAGATGTTTCTCTCTATCCCTCTCCCTTCTCTCGGTAAAAAATCAATAAAAGATATTTAAAAAAAATAATTTGAAAGTTTTAATAAGGATCAGAAATTACTTTAAAACATGAATGAACACCTGGATTTTTATTGTACCTAGAAACAAAAAATTAACTTATTTGCATTTTTATTTCACTAAAGGCCAATGAAAACTTGTTCTTGAAATATGTTTATTTTCTGAGAATGACTTTTGTTTCACAATAACACTGAAAGACTTCAAAATTTTTAGTCTCCATTTCTTTATATTGTTATGAGAAATTAAAGACACTGAATCAGACTGCAGAATCTTTCCAGAGTTTATTGTCTGTTTTCACAATATTTTACAGAATATATTTGAAATAGGCATCTGCAAAATAAAAAGCAAATGAATCTTATGCTGTATTTGAGGTTTCTAAAATATTCAGTTTTATGCAGTCCCATTTATTTTTATAAATTTTAACAGTTGGTATACTATTTATCTGAATATTCCATACCTCTTTTAGACTACCATAGATACCATGTTGAACATTTGGGAAAACGGAAGTTTAGGCCATGGCTTCGTTTGATTATTGTATTTTGGCATAATTTTGTATAAATGAAAAATAAAACATAACTTTCTAATTTTTTTGGTAAGATAATATTTAAATATGGGTGTGTAAAACTGAGAATGCTAAGTGAAAATCAGTTTTATTCAAAATGTTCAAAATTATGCCACCTTACAGTGCCTCAAGATGCACATGACAACCCAGCTGAGGCAGTAAGTATAGATTTCAGGGATGGCAAGATTACTCTTGTAGGTGTTGTGAAACCAGCAAATATACTGTGGTTCTTAAAGAACTAGAGTTGTTAAGACCTTGCGGGAAATTTGGTAGTGTTCAGCATCAACAGAGCACACTGTTGGTGAGGTGTTTTTTCAATGAGACCCCCATCTTGTTTTTATACAGCACTGAAAACACAAAGGAAATTCATATGGTGTCTCTATCTTCAAGGCAGTTCCATAGCCTTTGAGATGATACAGTCACAAAGTAAGTTTATGATATTGAAGTGCTAAATCTAATAATAGTAGCTCCTATGATGAACTCAAAATCACTATAATGAAATTTGAAAACTTTTCAAAGCCTTTCTACCATGTGACAATTAGAATGTGCTTGGCAGAGAGATGGAAGCATGGTTTATTTTCCTGCTATCAGGAAATGACTACTCAAAGGACCTCTCAGAGGGCAAGGATCTTGGAAATATATATCCACATCGACACCCACACAATACACATCCTCAACATATATGTTAAAAACCTCAAGTGTTAAATGATCCTTTATTTGAAATCCTCAAATACAGGTTTCATTCTACTACTTTTCTCCTATTGGGTATTTGTAATTTCCATCCCGGAGGTGAAGAACAGGCATCTGATTAATCTCAGTTTTTAGGTTCAACTCTAATATGAGTTAAATACTTTATAGGGCTGATATAAAAATTAAATTCAATTAATAAATGGATTTTTATGATTGTATTTTTAGACAAAATCTTACTCTGTATATACCACCATCAGCACTATACTAGATACAGGAGATATTAAGATGAATTAGACAAGGTCCTTTTTCTGAATCCCTTTTTATAACTGCCAATTCAATGTTTATCCTAGGAAGTCCTATGTTATTTGTTATCCATTTCCATAATTTCAGGGTATTTTTGCATGTATTTCCTCATTTCAATCACCCTTCAAAATAAATCCATTACTTCATAGAATGCCATACATTTTTTACTGAGACCAGTAAAAACAAAAATGTTCAAGTCATAGGGCATTTTTATTGTCATACACAAGGCAAAATGTTACAAGACCCTGAGTAATAAAATATGAAATCATTAAATATACACTACAAATCCCCATTCTAAGCTACATTTTCATATTATATAGCTATAGAATGAACTGAGCCCACGAGGAAACCTCAGTTAAAGCATTCTAGTAGAGATGCCAAGAAAAGTCTGAGCTTAGTCTTCAAGAATAAACATTATTTTACCATGTGAAGAATAATAAGTCATTTCTACTAGATAAACATTAAAATAAAGTGAGAAAAAAATAAAAAAGAAACACTTTCAGAAGAAAGGCCTTAAGACCAAAATGAGAAGAGAAAAACAAGAAAAAAAATTACAATTAGATATATAAAAAAGTTGTCCAGTAAAAATAATATGGCTTTTGTCATTATGGAGATTGGTCACATTTGGAATTAAAGAATGGTGAGTGCAGTGTTAATGGTGAAAACCTCACACAACTTTGTGTAAGACAGATGACCATGGCTCCACATGAAAAATCTACTACAAAACCTGAACACAGTCATACAAGGAAACTGCTGCTTATTGGCCTTACACGCTCTGACAGTAGGTTTAATCAACTACACAAAATGGCAACATGTCAAACTTATATAAAGAATGTGAAGCAAACATATACAAACCAGGAAACAGCATAAAGAATGAAGGAGAGGATGCAAATATCCCAAGTACTATCATTTGCTATTGGTTCACTGTATTGTATATTAGGTCAAAGTCACTAATCTCCCAGTATAATTGTCTGTATGAGCCTGCACCTGTATTATATTTAAACTTTATATTTAAATTTTCGATAAGAATCATTTTTTCTTAAATTCACAAACACATTTACAACAATACTTATTTAAGGTAAAGGTCTAATACATTTTATTGCCCATTTCTAATATATACATCTATGTGTGACTATTATTTTAGATATAACTTCCAAGGAAACACAAAAATAACAACAAAACAATGAATATATGTATGTTCTTCCACATAGAAACAACTCTTTCTGTGTGGTCTGTAGTTATAGAACTTGCTTTTATTTTTATGTTTTTATTTATTTTTATTGATTTCAATCAATAAAAATTGAGAGGGAGAGAGAGATAGAAACAAAAATGATGAGAGAGAATCATTGATCAGCTGCCTCCTGCTCACCCCACACTGGGGATTGAGCCACAACCAGGGCACGTGTCCTGACTGGGAATAGAACCATGACCTCCTGGTTCATAGCTCAAGGCTCTAACACTAAGTCACATTGGTTGGGCAGAATTTGCTTTTATTGAAAAAAATTTCTTACATATGATATCTTAGCACAAAAAAAATGTTAAAAACTTATCTTTCATATCTACTTCACCCTTTGTCTTAAATTCAAAATCTAATTTATACTTCAATTACATGATAATTCCATTTTATGTTTTTTTAATATGCTATGCAAATATTTTGTGGAAAACAAGTAATTATAAATACATTTCAATGGATAAATTGTAAATCCACATGTTGTATAATTGATCATCACAAAATAAAGATTTTAGAGCCTTAATGATAAAGATTATAATGAGTATGATCATAAACTATTATATTACATATAATTTTATTTCATGTATACCACATTTTAAAGCTTTATACTATTTTCTATGCAGTGGCATCAATATCACTTGATATTTTTAAACAGAGGCTAAAAATAGTAATATTTAGTTGTGCTTTTATAGAATGTACTTTACTAAAACCTGATTTAAATACAAACAAGTATTCATAATTTATTCTTTTGTCACTTATCAGCTAAATATATGTTTCAAATAATTCCAAATTTATAACAAAAGAAATTATTTTAGTAGCTAGTGTTTCTCATGTAAACTTTTTTTATTTGATAAAAGATTAATAAGAAATCCAGAGGCATCTTTAGAATGAAAAATATGGGACACTCGGTCTCGAATCTCTTTGGTCTTCACACCATACACAATAGGATTGAGCAATGGTGGGACAAGCAAGTAAAGGTTAGACAGAAGAATATGAATGTAAGGTGGAATGTGGAAGCCAAATCTGTGTGTAAAAAAGGAGAAGAAAGCCAGGAGATAAAACTCAAGAAAGACACAAATGTGAGCAATACAGGTGTTAAAGGCTTTGAGCCTGGCTTCCTTCTGAGGCAGACTGAAGACAGTTATAAATATTTTAATGTAGGATAGTGTGATGAAGATTATATCAAAGCCAAGTATACTGAAAGCCACAAACAGACCATATATCTTGTTGATTCTAATATCTTCTGCTGCCAATTTCACGATGGCCATGTGCTCACAGTATGAATGGGAGACCACAGTGGTCCAGTAATACTTCAACCGGCATTTGATGAGGATGAGACATGGAGTCGCAAGAAAGGCTCCTCTGAGTGTCACTCCAACCCCAATCTGAGTGAGAAGTTGGTGGGTAAAAATGGTTGCATGTCTCAGAGGATTACAGATTGCCACATAGCGGTCCAGGGCCATGGCCAGCAGAATACCTGACTCAATGGACTGCAAGGTGTGAATAAGCCACATTTGCAAGAGACAGGCATCAAAGTATATCTTTGACAGATGAAACCAGAATATCCCTAACATTTTTGGCAGGATGCAGGTACTGAGAGCAATGTCTGTGGCTCCAAGCATTGCCAGGAGGAGATACATGGGCTCATGGAGGCTGCGCTCAGATTTGATGATGGCCAGGATCAGAGAATTCCCAAACAGAGCAATGATGTACATGGCACAGAAAGGGATGCCAATCCAGAACTGAATAGACTCCAGGCCAGGGATCCCCACCAGTGTCAGCACCGAGGGCATGAAGACTGTGCCATTGAGCTCGAACATGATGGCTTAGAACTCGCTGCTTTAGAGCTTCTGATTCAAGGTGTCAGTGTGGGTTATCTCTCTTCTGTTTTCTGTTCTTACCTAGATTTACATAATAATCTGATTATATATAATGTGATTTCAAATGGCATTTGTGAGATATACTCACTATGATGGGGCAATTAAGTGTGTCCAAGAATGCAGATATAGGCTTACTGGATGATTTTTATCAGATTTCAACCTCTGCTGTATGTTTTCCTACCCCTTCACTTACCACTTGTCTCTTTCTCTCTGTGCTGTTTGCATTCCTCTCTCGTTCTCTCACTCTCTCTGATACACTTAGATAGTAACAGGCACAAACACTCTCATTATTGAAAGAAAACACAGTCTAGTAATATAAGGGCATTTGCTTGTGTAATGTCAATTAAAACCTATTTCATTGAATATCAGATTGGTGTTCTTTATTAATAAATAGATACTTATGGTAATATACTGATGTTACCAAATACTTTTTTTCTACATTCTTAACCAATAAGCAATTAGTCAAGAGATCAGACAATGAAATGAAGGGAATACTCACTATTTCAAGTAGTATAGCAAGCATTGGGCCAATAAGAGTAGGATCCTTAATGTCAAGGACACAGTGATCTACTGGGCAATACCATATTTTATGTGTCATGTTAAAAATATGCTTATCAAGAGCATCGGCCTGTGCACTGAAGGGTCCCAGGTTTGATTCCAGTCAAGGGTATGTACCTTGGTTGTGGGCACATCTCCACTCGGGGGTATGCAGGAGGCAGCTGATTGATGTTTCTCTCTCATCGATTGTTTCTAACTCTCTATCCCTCTCTTCCTTCCTCTCTGTAAAAATATCAATAAAATATATTTTTAAAAAAGAAAAAAATATGCTTATCAAGCATATAAAAGTGGTGTGACACAGTATTTGGACCCTATCTTCATCCTGGAGGTAGGTGCTAGGGAAATTTTTATCCAGAAACTTGGATACAATTTGATATTTTAGGGGTAGAAAAATTATATATAAATCAAAAATCTTAATGAAAATTTAGAGCCACAGACTTTAATATGGAAAAAATATTACTTGATAAAATAATATCAAAAAAGTAAAAGTTGCTATGTAGTTTATTTCTTCAGGAAAAAAATTATTATTAAAATGTGATCAATAAATAATATCTTTATTTGAAAATGTATACAGAAAAAAAACTGAGCTTAATCAGTTATTTTAGTAAAATACCTCATGAATTATCAACATAAGGAATAAACATACTTCAAATACACTACAATACTGAATAGGTAAATGTATTTATTCAGGGGATTTAATTCATGTTATAATTTTTTGCTAAAAAATTAAAAACAGTTTTTATACATTTCATGGAGTCCAATTATTATTTGCTTCAATAGGATGGGATAAAATGTCCCTAAGTTCTTCTCTAAACTAACTTTTGAGAAATTAGAAAAAATAATATGTTAAAGTAATGCAGTAAATTAAAATTATTTGGAATTATCCTTTTTTAAAAAAAGTGTGGTGATTTTCCACATCATTAATGCATCCCTTTCCTGTTTCATGTCTCCTTCAACTACCTTTCAATCCCCTTTTGAAGTGTTGCTTACCTCAAGTTCGTGTTCCCCAAGTCCACTCATTCTGTTATGCAAGTGTTAGTTTATGTTCCAATTTATACATTTGCTTGCAATTTCCTTTTAAAAGACACTAGTATAGTCTCATATGGAAGATTGTTCCCATACCATTCAGTTCCTTGTAGTATCTTTTTCTACTTCAGAATATGTGGTTTTGTCCCATCCAACAAAGTCTTTCAGAATCTTCTTTGTTTTGGTCAATAAGATTACTGGTTTCATAATTTCAGCTAAGTTTTCAAAATCAAAAGAGGCAGAAGTAAAAGAAAATGCATAGCTTATTTTATAACAGGCATACAAAAACAGCAATGTTTTAGACACAATTATGATTTCCAAGGCTCAATTCTAGGTTTGACTACCTATGGTGGGTGACCTCAATTTGGAAAGGTGCAAGGTGCACATTTCAGGAGAAAGTATTAAAAACTCATTAGTATTTCTCAATTCCACATTGCCAACAACAACACATCCCATGTTTATCAGTGTGCTCAGGACTTCTGTAGAGAAAACTTATTTCTATTTTTGTAAATGGATGCAAAATATCAAATTTCCATTGGAAAGTGGAATATTTCCCATTCCTTTAAACTTTTTCACTCATGTAGTGGCTAATTCATGTAGATTTAGTTTCTGAAACCTCTCCATTCTCTTGTCTCATCTCTAAGATTACTCTTACATCTCTTTTAATTATCTATAATTGCTGGAATTTTATCCTCCTTGTTTTATCTTTGGTCTTTCTACCTCCTAATTCATGCTTTGCAATGCAATCCAAAGTTTTATTTTTTAACAAAATATAAAAATTCATGTAGCTGTAGTATTTTATGCTTCCAGCAGGAAGGTTACATAAAAAAGCAACTGTCCATGTGGAAAACTTATAGTAAAGTGGTTAAGATCATGCATTCTGGACATTCAGTGTAAGCTTCAGCACTTACTAGCTCTGTGTAGTCTGTCAAGTTACCAACAGTTTTCCGGGGCTTCATTTGTCTTGGCTAATGAATAGGGATAATAATCATCCTTTCTCACATTAATAATAAGAAAATTACTTAAAGCATTATTTGAAAACACTATGCTTATAAGATGTTTGACTTATGGGGAACACCATATAAATGTATGCTATTAGTATTATTATTGCCATTCACTCCAACCTTCCTTGCAAACTTTTTATTAGTCATTAGCAAATGCATTTTGGAATTCTATAAAAGTATCTTAAAATGCTAAAACATATATCCTATACTTCCCTATGCTTCTAGCTTGTTTCTTTTAGATTTTCTTGTGTCTTCATAACTTTACCATCTAACAAATAGCAGTTTATTATTCAATTCTTAGCTCAAGCATCACCTCCTCTATGAAAAACTCTTGATTTCCTCATGTAGAAGTCCATATTCTTCCTTTGTATCCTCAATAATAGAAATGTGCTGTGTAATGAATAATTCCCACTTAAAACTAGTGAATCAGAGTTTAATTTTATCTGAATTAGTTAAATGTTCAAAATATACCAAAATGTTCAATATTTAATGCAGATGCAAATCCATTTGCCCTGTTGTTTTCCAGGTGTACATCTGCAGGGATAAATGGAGGGCAAGGATTAGAAATAATGTAGAATCAATATAGAAAAATGGTAAAATGCTTACCTTTGACTTATAAACATCATTTGTTTTATTAGAGCTTTACTTTCCTATGTTGACCTGAGCAAGGATCCATACATGTCTTAGTTGCAGATTTGAAGAATTTTACTGTTGCTGAGAGAAGAAAAGAAAGGGGAAATACCCACTAGACCAAGAGAAAATTGGAACTATTTTTAACACATTTCATATCCTAGCTCAGATCCTAAATGAAATATTTATCTCCTTTTCAGAATGTCTACCCAGATCTGACACTTACTCAGAGCTAACCCCTTTTATACAATTATAAATTCAATTTCCTACACTCTTTTTAGCTCATCTCTACACTTTTCTCTCCAGATCTTTCAGGCACCTGAGAGAATACATGCTCACAAACTTAATTATCTAATTTTTTGCACATGCATCTGCTCATACTGGTATAGCATTCTATGCAGATTAAAAAAAAATCCATTCCCAGAGGCAAATACTAAACAAAAATAATATCAATACTTGACAAGGGTTATGATGCAATTCCCCTGAGGAATGGATGTAAAAAAATATCTTCTCTAAAGGCCACACATTTATCCAATTACCTCTTTATGTAAATCACTAGAGGCCCAGTGCATGAATTCTTGCACTGGTGGGGTCCCTCAGCCTGGCCTGTGCCCTCGCACACTATGGGACCCCTCAGGGGATGTCGGAGAACCAGTTTTGGCCCAATCCCTGCAGGCCAGGTCGAGGGACCCCACCAGTGCACAAATCTGTGCACCAGGCCAGTTTTGGACCTATTCCCACAGGCCAGGCTGAGGGACCCCATTGGTGCATGAATCTGTGCACCGGGCCTCTAAGATCTTTGGTTAATCTCTTCCTGCCCTCCCTGCTCCCCCTTTCCCTCTGAGATTCATCAGTCTGTTCCATGTTTCCAAGCCTGTGCATTAAGCATCTGCCCCCTGGTGGTCAGTGCACGTCATAGCTACAAGTCAAATGGTGAAGCATTCGGCCAGTTGCTTAGGCTTTTATATATATAGATTAGTGTTCTGTATGAAAAAGGCATATGTAAGAAGCATTACAAGGCCCTTGAGCTTCCCCCTCCTGAATTTCAGTGACTCAATTCTTTGCATAAAGTTTTAGGAAAGTAAGCCCCAGTTCAGTCTTAGACAGCCCTTAACATTTCAGTTAATAAAAGAGAGGTCAAGGAATGCCATCACAATCTATAGAATATTTATTCTGGTTTTGAATGACTACTAAAATCAAATGTATCAATACCGAGAATGGGTTAGCTCCAATTACCATTTCTAGTACACATAGGGACTCAATTTAATTTCATGAAAGTGAAAGTGAGATGGTAGAAAAAAACTGTTCTTTCCAACAGAGTTTATCTACATAAATGCTCTTGAGATACAGATCAGGGCTTGATGGACTTTTTCACAAATATCTATATATCTTATGTCTAGAGATTACCTACGATGGTTGTCAGTTTTGACCAATGGGTGCTAGCAACTATCAATATCCGGGATCTACTGTCCTGTCTTTCATGTGAGCTGAGTCATAAACACATTTTTATTGTGGTTATTAAAAAAGTATCATTTTATACAAAATGGAGTTATACTGATTCATAATCCCTGTACTTTCCCCAACATGTGTATTAAAATTACTAGTATCCTGAAGCATCAAAGACTAGTTAACATAACCTTTATTCTTTTACATAGGAAAAGAGTTGTTGATCTGAAGGGTCATTCTGAAGGAATGAAAATTTCTTCATAAGTGTATTATTATTACTATTACTATCAATAATACTATATAATCAATTAAACTGTGAATTGATAACTCTGCAGCTGTTATAATCTTTTCTCTTTAGAAATAGTCCTGACACACAGGTGAGCAATTTAAGTAATGTGTAACATATTTTTGGCTTCTTGTTTGGCAGGGGACACTGATCCAGTCAGTGCATTCAGATCCATTCATTTTTTGAAAAAAATATATTTTGATTGATTTCAGAGAGGAAGGAAGAGGAAGAGAGAGATAGAAACATCAATGATAAGAGATAATCATTGATCGGCTGCATCCTGCATTCCCCACACTTGGGACCAAACCCGCAACCTGGGCATGTACCCTGATGAGGAATCTAACCATGACTTCCTAGTTCATAGGTTGAGTCTCAACCACTGAGCCATGCTGGCCAGGTTAGATCCATTTCTATTAAAAATCCTTAATAAATATACTTATCATTATCCATGCCTTCTTTGGGCCTTGTTTTTTTAATCTATAAAGTGATAGTATTTAGTGTTTTGTTTTCTTTTGTTTTTAACTCCTAGACTGCTCTAACTTTCTATCACACTGTGAGCTGATAATGGATGCTTTGCACACAGAGAACCTGAACAAGAACTCTGCAGTCAGAGATTGTGATAGAAGTCTATAGGCAAGGGTCTTTACCTTCATTGCTAAAGGAAAGTATATCTGAAGGGAACATGTTCTAGATTTTTTTAAATTTATGTAAATTGCAAATACCTTGATTATTGCTTTTTTTTAAATTCCTATAATTCCTAAAATAAACTGAGAACAAATGTAAAACCTAGATCTGGCTTTAAATTCTGTGTGTAGTAAAAACCTAGAGTTGGAGAGGAAGGGTAGTCTTAGAATAAAATAATGAGTAAAAAGACAGAATCCTGAGACTCAGATTCTTCTTGGGGGAAAAAAAAAATGTATTTCTGAAAAAGATACAGGTATTTGTTTTTCTTTCTTATCAAACTGTGATTCATATCCAGGTTCCTCCTCCAATTGTATGACATTAGTCAAATGATTTAAAATGTGTTACAATACTCCTCTCACTATAAAAATAATAATATTTAAAGTTGTAAAACCTATTAAAATTTGTAAAGTGTCATCTATGAAAATGTTATGACATGAGGAACATAAGAAATGATAGCTAATATGTATGTAGGATTTAAAATCCTCTGTTATCCCAGCAGTTCTTACCTTTTAGTTTTATTCCTTGGTAGCCTCTTACTTTGTATTTTTTTCTATAGTGAATACTCTAGAAGACCTCTAATAACATAAAAACCAATTTTATTCCATTATTACAAAAATTCAATAAATATATACAATCATTGAAAAAAACATATACATATTTCTCATAGAATTTATGAGAATTTTCCTTGAAGGAAAAACAAATATGACAGCATATATTTGAAAGTATCAAGTTAGTGTGTTTTCTTCATTTTCAAAATGCATTACTTTATGTTTCTCATAAGGGAACCACATATTCTAAACATTAGAATGTGACATTCTCATTATTTTCATTAGTTAGCCTCAAAGCTTCTGAGAGCATTTCTGGAACTTACAGAAAGAGGGGTAATTCTAATGTTTCAAATATTAAAGCTTTCATCATAGCACCAAGTTTATTTTTTGTTTGTTTGTTTTTAATTTTTTTTCAATTATAGCTAGCATTCAGTTTTATTTTGTATTAGTTTCAAGTGTATAGCATAGTGGTTAGACAATAATATACTTTACAAAGTGTTCCCCTGATATTTCCAGTTCCCACCTGGCAGCATACATAGTTATTACAATATCATTAACTATATTTCCTAAGCTGTACTTTACATACCCAGGTCTATTTTGTAACTACCAATCTGTACTTCTTAATCTTTTTCTCTTTTTCACCTAATCCCCCAAAATCTCTCCCCACTGGCAACTATCAGTCTGTTCTCTATATCTATGAATCTGTTTCTGCTTTTTATTTGTTTATTTATATTGTTCTTCAGATTTCACATATAAGAAAATTCATATGATATTTGTATTTCTCTAATTTCACTTAGATCCATCTACACTGTCGCAGATAGTAAAATTTCATAAATTTTTCTACTGTTTACTCTTATCCTTCTCATCTCTTGAGAAGGAGAGCTAATGTTCTTAACATCTATGTTTGATTCTGATCATATAACAATTCTACTTGTAAGTTATTAGTAATAGTACCTTACCCTAAAAATTAAAACTGAATTAAAATCTTATCTTTTATAACCTGTTCTTAATTTTCACTTTTCCACCTTGCATTTCAGAGCCACTTATTCACCTGTTTTTTTATACAGGTGAATGTAGAATGTTTAATGTATTCTCAAGATTTTTTCTTTTCTTTTTATATGCTCTGAAATTTTCTTTTCTTTTTATATGCCCCAGGCATATAAGGTTACTTACCTTCACTCTACAGTCCTCAACTACATACTTCTTTCTAAGGGAAATCAATACTAAAATCCTCTTTTACTCAATGTGACTCTTTCTGTTATCATCATATGCTTTATTTTTTTAATTTTATTGAATTTATTAGGGTACATTGGTTAATAAAATGATATAGGTTTTATGTGTACAGTTCTATAATACATCACAGTTAAGAAAAAAATAACAATTTGCAAATCATATATTTGCTAAGAGCTTTATAATTAAAACTAGAGGCCTGTTACATGATATTCATGCAAGAATAGGCCTTCCTTCCCCTGGCTTTGCTCCTGGCCTCCCGGGAGCCGCCAAGTCCCCACTCCCGGGCTGCCCGGGGCCGCCAAGTCCTCATTCCTGACCAGAGCACAACTCCTATAGCTCCCTCCACCCCCATCCCTCCCCCACATAGCAAGCCTCCTGTCCCGGCTGGTCACTTTATGCCTGCATATGCAAATTAACTTTCCATCTTTGTCAGGTTAATTTGCATACTCACTCCTGGTTGTCTGTGGCCATAGTGGAGGTACGGTCAATTTACATGTTTGTCTATTATTAGGTAAAATATCTAAAAAACTCTCCAACCTTGATAAGAAAAAAAACCAAGCTCATCACAAAAGGGAAAATTATTCAAGCAGGAACTTCACCAAGATGTATATATGACAAATAAGCATATGAAAAAAATGCAATATGCCAAAGCAAAATAAAACAAGCATAAAAAAATCTGACCATATCAAGTACTGGCTAAGTTATGGAAGAACTATAATTCTCACTACTTACTGGTCAGAGTATCAAATGAGACCTTGTCTTGGAAAACATGTTAACACTATTTTAAACAGTGAAATAAATAAATGGAATTTATCATTCCATTTCCAGCGATTACCCAGTAGCATAATACTTTCCAATTTAAAATGCATGTCATTTATGTAATCTATATATATAATAGAGAAATATGCTAATTAACTGGGATGCTGGAACGGGTTGACCAGACAGGAGGAGGTTGCGCACACAGCGTCGGGGTTGGGGCGACAGGGGCCTCCTCACACCTGTGCTGGGGGAGGGCCTGGTCAGCAGCCACTGAGGCTGCTTCAAGGGCCAGAGAGGGAGGTAGGGCCAGACCAGCAACTCCAGGGTTGGCAGCACAGCCGGACCCACCCTCAAGTGGGTCCAGTCATGCAGCTTGACAGTAGACAGCAGGGCCTGCTTGACATTAGCCACGGCGACCCACAAGCCATCAAGCAGGCCCACAGGCAGCACCCAACAGGGCCTGCTTGCCCATCACCATGGTGTGGAGCAGGCAGGCCCTGCAGAAAGCAGAGAACCATGGGGAGTGGGCCTATGCCATCAGTAAGATATCCCCTGAGGGCTCCCGGATTGGAGAGGGTGCGGGTCGGGCTGAGAGACCCCCTTCCCCCATGCACAAATTTTGTTCACCAGGCCTCTAGTATAGAAAATAATGAGGTAAAATTTGTGTGAAGGTCAGAAAAAATAGAAATTCTGTATAACATAAAGAGATGTATTTTCAGTTTTACCTTCACACTAATTTTACCTGATTATTTTCTATACTAGAGGCCTGTATAACCAAAACAATTGTATAATGGTAAAGCATTTAGAGAGGGGCAATGGGAAATGTGCAAAAGAAGTTTTTATTCCACTTTGTTAAATTTCTCTTACTTAAATTTTATCTGCAAAGTTAGGGTTACATTAACCAGTCCATTTCATTTGGGTCTCATGACCCTATGGGGGTAGTAAAGGAAGAGCTGTGTTACCCAAGAGAAAAATTACTCATTTCACATTTTCCTGAGTATGCTACCAGCCATGAAAGCAGTATACACCTGTGATCATATATTATCTTCCTCTGAAAATAAACAGACACTCCCAGAAGTCCAGCCCCAAATCTAATCCCATATGTGCATTAAGATTATTGCTTCTGTATAAAACCCCCTGGTCTCCAGGCATTGCTTGTCACTAGCAGTGGAAAAATTTATGTCTAGAGAAAGGGATTTTGCCCTAAAGGATAAGGAATCAGGTCTCTATTTTGCTGAGTTTATAGCACTAAAGGAAATTGCATTGTATTTTCTGTTCTTTTCAAAGCAGACAAACATTATTCAAAATTAGGGAATCATAAGCTGATCTGATTTGCCACATCTCTAGAAATATTTCAATTCTCTCTTCATGTCTGCTATTGCCATCTCAAACTACAATAGTTCCAGATTTATCCTCACTGGGTTCCCTGGCCTAGAAGTTGACTATCTCTGGCTCTCCATTCCTTTCTCCTCCATCTACACTATGATTTTTCTGGGAAATTGCCTGGTGCTGCATGTGATCCGAACTGAGCCAAGCCTGCACGAGCCCATGTTCTACTTCCTGGCCATGCTGGCCCTCACTGACCTGTGCATGGGAGTCTCCACCATGTATACAGTGGTGGGAATCCTGTGGGGGTTCATTCAAGAGATCAGCCTGGATGCCTGCATTGCCCAGTCTTATTTCATCCATGGTCTGTCCTTTATGGAGTCCTCTGTCCTCCTCGCTATGGCTTTTGACCGCTACGTTGCCATTTGCCACCCACTACACTACTCTTCCATCCTAACTAATGACAAAATCATGAAAATTGGGGTGGCAATCTTATGTAGAAGTACTTTACTCATACCCCCGGTTATCATTCGCCTAAAGTTCTTAAATTATTGCCATCCTCACATTCTCTCTCACTCTTTCTGCCTGCACCAAGACTTAATTAGAATGGCCTGTTCAGACATCCGCTTCAACAGCATCTATGGTCTGGCCCTGGTGATCAGCAACTTGTTGTTGGATGCAGTGCTTATACTTGTGTCCTATGTCAGGATCTTGCATGCAGTCCTAGCTATTGCATCACAGGAGGAGAGAATCAAGTCCTTGCAGACCTGTGTATCTCACATCTGTGCTGTTTCAGTTTTCTACATCCCAATCATTGGCCTGACTATGGTGCATCGCTTTGGGAAACACCTCTCACCTTGGGTACATGTGTTCATGGGCAATATCTATATCCTTTTCCCTCCCTTGATGAACCCCATTATTTATAGCATCAAAACCCAGCAAATACGAAGGAGAGTCCAGAGACTGTTTTACTTGAAAGAAATGTGCTGAGATCAAATGTGCATGATTTTAAAAGTTGACAAGTGGAAATCAAAAGGGTAAGAATGAGTACATAATTTAAAATGTATTTAATGACTTCTATTTGTGTAATCGATATGTTGCAAATAATTTCCTCTTCATTTTGCCCACAGCCATCATAAATCAGTAAGATTGACATGGGTTATATTCTGATCAATTATATAAATCATAATAATGTATGAGAAAAATTAGCCGTTAAAATTTATATCTTACTAAGGCTATCTGAGTGAGAATGGTTTTGAATTAACCCAATATAGAAAATTTAAATGTTCTAAGTTAAAGTCCTTCAGGTAATTACTAAAGGATCAATAATGATCTTAGTCCATTTTCACTAGTCTAGGCAACATTTTTGTTTATTGTTTAGCCATCATCTCTGTTACCCAATTTTTCTACATGATAATGTAATGGATTAACCATATAGGGATACTGGACTATTTGGATGATTTAAAAAGTAGTGGAACAAACAAAAAACTAATCTGATGCTATTTGCCCCCATTCAAACATTCTTTTCTCACTTGAATCATATGAATAGAAATTGAACTGGAGATATAGAAAACCAGTAATTGCCAGAGTAGAAAGAACCAGACTTTTGTGGTGTGTTTTTTTTTAATCTAAATAATAATAACAATAGTAACTATTGGAAACCATTTGAAATGTTTATTATGAGTCCATATCTCATTTAAATCCCAGTCACAATTTAAAAAAAAATGGAAGAGCACAGACTATTATTAAGACCATGTAATATAAATATATTTCTAATTTATTTCTCCATCAAGATTCTGTGGTAGATATTATTTTTTATTAAATGCATGGATATTTAAAAACATACAAAAGTTAAATGATATGTTCTACTTTTAGGAGGTTGTAGGTGATGGGATGCCGAAAAACTTTCTATTTCAGTTTCAGATCAAGTGACAACTTTATTTATTTTCTTCCTTCTGTACTTTTTAATATGAACTCTATTAAATGGTTATGCAATCATTATAAAACATTGACATGCTAAATAAAAATCATCAAATTAAGTCATGGATGATAATGTAGTACATATATTTGGATTCTGTTAGTATGTGTAAGTTTCCTCAAAATATTATTGTCATATGATATTTACATAATCTACTTAATATATTTAATGCAATTTTTGAAGTATAATTACAAATATTAATTCACTCTATTTAGATACATATGCACAGTTTGATGAGCTTAGAAAATATTTATAGTTATGTAATCACCACCGCAATCAAGTATAGAATCTTTTCATCGCCCCCAAAAGTGCCTTTTTACTTCTTTGGGATGAGTCTTCTCCCATAACCCCAAATGCCTGGCAACCAATAATCTGATTTTTGTCTTACAGTTTGCCTTTAAGAGTAGGTCATAGAAATTAAATCATAAATAATGTAATACTTTATATCTGGAGTCTTTCACTTGCAACAATGCTTTTGACATTTATTTTTGTTGTTGTCTGTATTCACAATTTATTTTTATTGTTGAATCCTGTTCTTTTGTACCACATACAGCAAATTTATTTATCCATCAATTGATCAGCACTTTAGTGTTTAATAGCTTTAATTTTAAACAAAGCTATCATAAACATACACACCCAATGATTATCAACGGATTTCCTCAAAATTGGTAGTTTATTTTAAATATATATATCTTTACTATTAATAATGCAACTTCCACAGTGATAATAATAGTCATAAAAATAATGCTTAGTTTATATTTATCAGAAGCCAGTCACTATGTAAGCACTCAGTAGTGATTGTTGATATTAATCTTTAGAGCAAATCTATGAGGTAAACGATAATCATTTAACTGTGCAGATTAGAAAATTGAGGTAAAGATGTTTTAACTTACTAGAAAGTAATGGTGGAACAATTTAGTTTCACAGCATTTTTATTACTGCTATTGCTTTTTTATTTTACAATAAAGATATGTCCACAGCATTCTATTTGTTTCTGTTGGGAGTGTGTCATGGTGGGAGTTGGGAATTTTAAATTGTGTATTTATGTAAATATAAGTTTCAAATGAATTATTTAATAGATCATTCTTCTCTCAGCCAGTATTATGATATACCAAAATCTTAAGTAATAGGTTTTGTACTTTATACTTGAAAAGGCAAATGTGGTGACTTTTGTTTTGTTTTGTTTTTTAGCATTTTCTTGTTCCAAGGGAACCTATTTATGTCAATGGTTGTCTGAATTTTTAACTTTGCACTTAAGTGTCAATTAAAGTTTTTGAGTTTAAAAAGTATCTTTGCTGAAATAAAACCCAATTTATTTTAACACCTTTTCTGTTATTTGGAAATTGATATTCTCTGCTAGACTGTTGTGGTTTTTTTCCTGCCTCTTTACTCACTTTCACTCTCATCAAAGTTCCTTACCACCTGCATTAAAGGGGAACCCGCATGTCCCTGAGAGATTGGATGACAGAATTGGATGAGATTCTGATCTAAATCTGAGTCTTCTGCACCCCCTACTGAATGTTGACTCATTATTTTCTCTTAAGTCCAATTAGTGACTAATGTTTACTCCTCATGTCCTGAAACTGGACCCATTTTCTCTTACTTCCCTGATCTAACATTTGTGTTTATGGAATCATTTTTCCCTAGCCAAAGCAACTCCCTTGGCAACTTCACTGCTTAGCATGAGCCATGAATTGGGTGTCCCGCACAGTGCTGTAAAAAACTCCTAGATTCATTTATTGCCTGGTGGAGGACAAGGACACCAGTTGTCTGACTAACCAATGCACATGGCCATTTTTACTCTAATGCTGCTCTCTCAAGTTGGTGTGAGATATCTTGCAAGGAAATTTTCCTCAGATATTTAAGCAGAAAAAAAGGGGGGTATTAATCTCCCTCTGCTTTTAGCTTTCCCCTTTAACACATTGAGTTTCTATCCTTTCATGTCCTGACTCTTCAAATGAGGGCATGGGGATGTGCAGCTGAAACTTGGACCTTTGAAGAGGATATCTTCCTTATTCTCCTTTTCCATCTGTGTTTCTCCTCCCCATCTCATGTTCAAAAGGGGTCCACTGCTCCTTTGTGTGTGAGAGAAACATCCTCTACATCCCAACCTCCTTTTTCCTTACTCTTCTTCTAGCTGGTACCATCTAACAGAAGTGTTTAATGACAGAATGACATTAGAACTCTACTGAAAGAAAATAAAAATCAATAGTATTCAAAAGACAAAATATCTCTAGCATACATACATACATGTATTATTTAAAATATAGAGAAAATGGAATTTACATATATATGTTTATACTAGAGGCCTGGTGCACAAAATTTGTGCACTGGGGGGGACGGGTGGTGTCCCTCAGCCCAGTCTGCACCCTCTCCAATCTGTGCCCCCTTGGGGGATGTCTAACTGCCCTATGGGATCGGGCCTAAACCGGCAGTCAGACATCCCTCTCACAATCCGAGACTGCTGGCTCTCAACCGCTCGCCTGCCTGCCAGCCTGATCACCCCCCTAACCACTCCCTTGCCAGCCTGATCGATGCCTAACTGCTCCCCTGATGGCCCAATCACCCCCAACTGCCCTCCTCTGCTGGCCTGGTAACCACCAACTGCCCTCCCCTGCCAGCCTAGTCACCCCTAACTGTCCTCCCTTGCAGGCCAGTCACCCCCAACTGCCCTCCCCTGCCAGCACGGTTGCTCCCACCTGCCCTTCCCTGCAGGCCCAATAGCCCCCAACTGCCCTCCCCTGTAGGACTGGTCCCCCCAACTTCCCTCCCCTACTGCCTGGTCCCCCCAACTGCCCCCAACTGCCCTCCCCTGCAGGCCATCTTGTGGTGGCCATATTTGATGACATGGGGTGGCCATCTTTGACCACATGGGGGCAGCCATCTTGTGCAAGGGTGTGAGGATCAATTTGTATATTACCTCTTTATTATATAATTGACTGCCCCCTCTCACAGTCCAGGAGCCCTCAGGGCCAGGAGGCCACCTGGCAATCAGAGGAAGGCGATGCTCCATCATACCTCTGCTGCTGCCACTTCCAGCAGCACAAGCCTCAGCTGGCCCTGGTTACTTGAGCCTCAAGGGGCACTGAGCAGCTGGGCCGCCACCATCTGAGGCTTGCCTGCACCTCTAGCCAGCCCTGGGAGGCTGGGCAGCTGCCATCCAAGGCTTGCCTGTGCCTTCGGCTGACTCTGGGCGGCTGGAGGGCTGAGGTGACTGGTGGACTCTGGAGGCAGGTGTGCAGAGCGGCCAGACCCACCTGGGGGTGGGCCTGGCCTTGCTGCACACCTGCCACCCTGGCGGGGTTGGGGGGACTGGGCGCCACCATCTTGTGGCTGTGAGCGCCACCATCTTTGAGGGTGGGGCAGTCAATTAGCATAGTCCCTCCTTATTGGCTGTGGGCGCCGCCATCTTTGCGATGGTGTGAGGGTCAATTAGCATATTCCCTCTTTATTAAATAGGATATGTATATTCTGACTGGTTTCAAGTAACTTTTATTATGGTAGTATGTCCCAATTTTGGCAACTTTTACTTATTATACAATAATGCTAACATTTTGGCATGTGTTAAGCTTTTTTTCCACTGTATCACATTTAAATCAATTCTGAACCCAACATGATGTTGCCAATGTGCAAACTAAATTTTATTATTATATCTATAGATGATTACTAACATTAAACATTTAATGTGTTCCAGATATTATATACTTTCTCAATTTTTAAAAAATGAACACATAGGTACAATAATATTTCTAAGATTTTATAGTTAGAATCCATGGAGCAGAGATTTGATTATTGAGTGTATGACTTCAGAGATTGCCCTCTTAGTCACAAGCCTGCAATGTAATCTAATAGGTACAACTAGTATTTCCTTATTAATTCCATGAAAATGATTGCATTCAATCAATTATACTTTAAGCCTATTGTAACAAAACTCAATATTACACAGAATCTAGGTGTGCTTATTCTGATATTGCCCTGAACAAAATCACAAAAAGAGAAATTTTTTACTTTTCATCTCATTTACTTAAATTTTTACTGTTATTATTCTCCTCTAATACTGAAATGATTTAAGATGTCCAATATAATTCTAGTACTCTTTAATTAGCAAAGTTACACACAAAAAATGAAGACTATGTTGTTTAGTCTAACATCAGCAAAATTTCTTGCTCAAAGAAAACATCTGAATAACCTTCTCTTGAATTTTCTTTGTCTTAACACCATAAATGATGGGGTTGAGAGCGGGTGGTACCACCACATAAAGATTGGCAAGAAGAATATGTACATGGAGTGGTATGCTGTGGCCTCCAAATCGGTGAGCAAAGAATGAAAAAAAGGCTGGGGTATAGAATAGTAGGATAACACAGACATGGGAGCCACAAGTACTCAGAGCCTTGAGTCGAGTTTCTTGGGAAGGAATTCTAAACACAGTACAGAGTATAAGGGTATAGGAGATTATGATAAGCACTACATCCAGGCATGTGGAAAATAGGGCTACAATCACCCCATAGTAGATGTTGACTTTTATGCTATCACAAGATAACCTGGCAATGCCCATATGTTCACAGTATGAGTGATGAATAATGTTCTTCCCACAGTAAGTAAGCCGATAAACCAGAAAAACCAAGGGGAAGCAGATAAAGAAACTCCTAATCACAGATGCAATACCCATTTTTCCAATGACTGAGGGAGTGAGAATGGTAGTATATCTTAGTGGGTAACAGATGGCTACATAGCGGTCAAATGCCATGGCCAGTAATATGGCAGACTCTGCCACAAAGATGAAGTGAAGGAAAAACATCTGTGACACACAGCTACCAAAAGAAATACCCCCATCTTGAAACCAGAAGATTGCTAGCATCTTTGGTGTGGTAACTGTGGAGAGAAAAATATCCGACAGGGCCAACATAGAGAGGAAAAGGTACATGGGTTCATGAAGACTATGCTCAGTGAAGATCAGAAATAATAACAGGGTGTTGCCCACAAGAGCAACTATATACATGGAACAGATGGGGATGGAGATCCAGGTATGTGCATCTTCCAGTCCTGGAATTCCAATCATGGTGTACCAAATGTCTCTAAGGATGGTAAGGTTTGAAGTCATCATCTCTTACTGTGTCCTCTGATATTGAGACCTGGATTGAAAAGCTAGAGTGAGAGTGAGAGCAAAAATTAGAATAAGAGAGAAATTGAGAGAGAATAAGCAAAGTTATTTTATCCGGTTGAGGGTGAATCTTGGCATTGCAGTAAAGTTAATTACCTTAAGAAAGGACTGGTAGTCAGTAATTATTCAAGGATAATGGGCCAGATCAGCTTCATTGACATGAAAGTTACCAAATTTATAGGGCTAATGCTACTGGTAATTATAATGGTGATAACAATAGTAATAATAAACAGTTAATGGGTTTATAATTCCATGTGGGGACTATAGTCAATACATTATACTTATTGATTTAGCATCATTCAAGAAAGTCCCTTGTAAACTCTTGTACATCAGACTTGTCCTCCTTGTCTGACTGGTCATTTCTGGTGAGTAGTCATACTTTATTCCCTGGAGCCTCAGAAATAATATGTTCAGAATATGGGTGTGAATTATAGGGGAGCTCATGACCTTTAAATCCTTGAAAATTATTATTCCTTTATTTTAATATGAAGTCTTTCATCATCAAATAAAAGTGACTTGGAGAGAGGAAATGGAAGTCTGGATAGTCCTGGTTTTGCACAGTGCTGTATTCACTTAATGTTGTGCATATTAGAACCATGTTCTCTCTTTGCATATTTCCAGTATGCATGCATTTCAATTAAACTACTACCGTGCAAAGAAAGTACTCATATAATATTTGCAACTCAGCAAACAGTGTCCTCTCATCTTCTTCACACACTTCATCCTGCCTCCATTCTCTTTTGCCTACAATGCCTTTTTTCTACTGTTTATTCCTTCCAATTTGTGTTTTAATGTTTGTGTTTTGCTTTCATTTTTCCCTTTTCTGCTCAAACTTGAGTATTATTACTACAAAATACAGATTTAATGCAATCCCCATCAAAATCCTAATGACATTTTTAAAAATATTTTTTATTGATTTCAGAGAGGAAGGGAGAGGGAGAGATATAAACATATTGATGAGAGAAAATCATTGGTTGCCTCTTGCAAGTCCCCTACTGGGAATCGAGCACACAATCCCTGTGACCCTTCAGTCCTCAGGCTGATGTCTATCCACTGAGCCAAACTGGCTAGGGATTTCTTCTGCTCTTAAGGATGTTCTCAGGTAAGGATTAAAAAAAACAGCAACAATCCTATCTAATAAAAGAGTAATATGCAAATTGAACGTACCTCTGCTAACCCACAAGCCACGCCCACCAACCAATCAAGAGCAAGTATGCAAATTAACCCAACCAAGATGGCTGTGGCCATGGAGAGAGCAGGAGGCTTGAGTTGCCCCCGGCGAAGGAGGAAGCCAAGCTTTCTGCCTGCCCTTGCCTGCCTTGGCCTCCACTCAAGGCTACAAAGTTTCAATTACAGAAGATAAATAAATCCCAGATCCCAGGGCCTCCGCTTGGGTTGCTGGAGGGCGTGGCCAGCCTGCAAACCACCACAGGCCCCTCACCCAGGCCACCCCATGCCCCAAGGGAACTCCCACCCAGATCCAGGACACCCTTCAGGGCAAACCAGCCAGCCCCCACCCGTGTACCAGACCTCTATCCTATCTAATCCTATCTAATAAAAGAATAATATGTAAATTGACCATCACTCCAACACACAAGATGGCTGCCCCCATGTGGTCAAAGATGACTGCCCCCATGTGGACACAAGATGGCCACCACAAGATGGCCAGCAGGGGAGGGCAGTTGGGAGGGACCAGGTCTGCAAGGGAGGGCAGTTGGGGGTGATCAGGCCAGCAGGGGAGGGCAGCTAGGGGTGACCAGGCTGGCAAAGGAGGGAAGTTGGGGGCGACTGGGCCTGCAGGGAAGGGCAGTTTGGGGGGACCCAGGCCTGCAGAGGAGGGCAGTTAGGGGCAAACAGGCTGGCATGGGAGCAGTTAGGTATCAATCAGGCTGGCAGGCAGAAGCAGTTAGGGGCAATCAGGAAGGCAGGCAGGCAAGCAGTTGGGAGCCAGCAGTCCTGGATTGTGAGAGGGATGTCCAACTGCCCTTTTAGGCCCGATCCTACTAGGGCAGTCGGACATCCCTCTAGGGGTCCCAGATTGGAGAGGGTGCAGGCTGGGCTGAGGGAGACCCCCTGCCCCCTTGTACAAATTTCATGCACCAGGCCTCTAGTAACTTATAAGGAAGAAAACATAGGTACTAAACTTTTGGATTTTGGTCTTAGAGAAGACTTTATTAATTTGACCCAAAGGCACAGGAAGTAAAGGCAAAAATACTAGTAAATGAATGGGGCTATATCAAACCAAAAATCTTTGCACAGCAAAAGAAACCACCAGCAAAACAAAAAGGCAACCAACTGAATGGGAGAGAATATTTGCAAACAACAGCTCTGACAATGGGTTAATATTCAAAATATATAAAGAATTTATGCAACTCAACACCAAACAAACAAACAATCCTTTTTTTTTTTTTTTTAATGGGCAGGGGACATGAACAGACACTTCTCCCAAGAAGACATACAAATAGCTAACTGATATATGAAAAGATGGTCCAATTCTCTAGCTATTAGGAAAATGCAAAACAAAACTACAATGAGATACCATCTCACACCTGTTAGAATGGCTTTTATCAACAAAACAAGTAGTAACAAGTGTTGAAGAGAGTGTGGATCAAAAGGATCCCTCATTAACTTCTGGTGGGAATGTAAACTGGTCCAGCCACTATGGAAAACAGTATAAAGGTTACCCCCAAAATTAAAATAATATTAGCATATGACCCTGCAACCCTTCTTATAGGCACCAACCTAAATATTTTGAAAACATTTATTCACAAAGGTATATACACCCTTATGTACATTGCAGCATTTTTCACAGTGGCCAAGACATGGAAACAACTAAAGTGTCCTTTGATAGATTACTGGATAAAGAATATGTGGTACATATATACAATGGCATACGACTCAGAATAAGAAAAAATGAACTACTGCTCTTTGCGACAACAAGAATGGACCTTTTTAATATGCTAAATGAAGTAAGTCAGAAAAAGCTAAGAACCATATGATTTCACTCATATGTGGGATATAAAATGGAAACTGATAGTCACAGACAATAGTCTGGTGCATATCATAGCAAAGGGAGGCAGAGAGATAGTTAAGGATAAAGGGGGCCAAATATTTGGTGGTGGACAATTATTTGATTTGGAGGGTTGGGCACACGATGCAATATATTGATCATGTATCATTAAAATGTACACTTGAAATCTATATAATCTTACTAACCAATGTCACCCAAATACATATAATTGAAAAAGATATTTAAAAACACTGAAAGCATGAGATAAAGAAGATATGTATTTAAAAAAACTAAATGAAAGAGAATTTGAAGTGGTAGGTTAGATGAGGGATAAAAAAGTGTATTATTTTGAGACATACTATCTGGAAAAAATATTGATGTTACTGATATTATAAAGTAGAGACAGAAATGCAAGATTTAAAGATGGTTGATGCAATTCTTTCTAAACTATTAATATGTCACATGTCTAAGAACCACTAGGAAATAAGTTTGGCAGACTCTCTTAAATTTAAAAAGTGCACTGGAAAGCAAACTGGACTTCAGGCATGAGGCACTATCTGAGCTATAGCCTCAGCTATGCTACCAATGATTTGGGACCTTGATGGAAACATTTCACCATGCTGAATTGTCTTCTACATAGGTTAGAATGAAACTAGTTCATAAAGATGTAGCCTTCTAAAAAAGAAATCTAAAATTCAATCATGGACCAGGAGCTCAAAGCACACAAACAAATAAAAGCCAAAAAATAGTAAGCTGTTTATTTCAGTTCTACTGTAAGTCTATTTATTAGATTCAAAAAAGAATAAAGAAGAGAAGAATTCTGGGTGTTAAATCTCTTCTTTAGCTGTATCTCAATCACATAGTGTATTTGATCACCTGGGCTTTTTAATCCAAAGGACACAATATAGTACATATTATTTATATTTTTGAATTAATTTTTGAGCATTTACCATGAGCTATATCCCGTGTTAACCAGTTTCTATAATTTAATCCTCACAAAATATCATTTGCTGATAATAATAACCCAACAATAATGGCTGCTAGAATGATCTCTAATTAACACACCAGGAAACTATGGCATGAGGAGGTTGAATAACTTGTCTAAGTTCACACAGCTAGTATCTAATCAAGCACAGATTCAAACTCAGATCATCTTGCTCTAAATCCCATGCTTTTAGTATACTGTTTAATTTTCCACCTTTGAGCAATCTCTTCTCCAAACTTTCTTCTCCTTTGGTTTTCTTAATCCCATTATGTTATTGTCTTCCTATGCTATTCTTATTTTTATTATTTCCAGTGTTGTTATATTATTATTATTGTTGTTCCACTTCCCAATTGTTGTATTGAGAGCAGAATTTGAAGTTAAAATATTAGACCTTTACTAGTTTCCAGTGAAAGGTATTAGACCTTCACTAGTGACCAGTGTTGCTTACCAAAAAAGAAGTTTCACTAAATTCTCTTTTATCTTTTACCTCCTTTTCCCCAACCATTTATATCTATCTCTCTCATACCTTTGGCTTCCAATTTATGTCATATTTTATCCTTTCCATTTTCTTTACCACCCTAACTCTACCCTGCCCAGATAGATAAGAACCCCCTACCCCAATAAAATGACAAAAATTATAAACTGACATGATAGCCACTTGATATTCCTGCTCTTACTATCCTGTGAAATAGGCTTCTACACTTACTATATCTAGCCTTGTGTCTTAATTCCTTCTCTTTTTTTGAATGAAATGAAGCAAACCTATTTTTCCAAAGACAGATTTAGCCAGCAAGCAGACTTAAAGAAAATCACACAGAAATCTATGAGATAAAACCTTAAAAAAAACACCTCAGTGATCTCTCTTCACTTATAGAGCATTATGCTAAGTGAAATAAGCCAGTCAAAGAAAGATAAATATCACATGATCTCACTCATTTATGGAATATAATGAACAACATAAACTGATGAACAAAAACAGATCCAGACAGAGAAACATCGATCAGACAATCAAACCTCAGAGGGAAGGTAGGGGAGGGTGGGGGTAAGGGGGAGAGATCAACCAAGGACTTGTATGCATGAATATAAGCCTAACCAATGGACACAGACAACAAGGGGGGTGAGGGCATGAGTGGGGGGGGATGGGGGGTAATAGGGGAATAAGGACACATATCTAACACCTTAATAAATAAAGAATTTTTTAAAAAAATTAAAAAGATAAATAAATAAATAAATAATATTATATGCAAAGTTAAAAAAAGAAAGGAAAAAAGGAAAATCTTACTATAACAAAACCCCAGGCTCTTTTTTTCTGTTGAACCTCATTTTAGAATAATCCCAACTTTCACAAATAATTCTTAACCCTTTTCCATAGAGATTGGCTATTTCAAGAGTCATAAACCACCCTTCAACAAACCGTTTATTGATCCAAAAGATATAGTCTGGCCATTTCAATCAATAAAATAACAAATATAATTTGATAAGCCATGGCCTTGGGAAGGTGGCACAGCAGGGACATATATGATAGGGAAAAAGTCACAGGTCCTTTGCTCTGTATCAGGAGTGTGTCCAATCAAAAATCTGAGAAACATGGGACACCTTCTAAACTCAGCAGTAACCTACTGTCCAGTATGGAATATCAGGTGCTTATTACCTCTTTTATTCCGCAGCTGCAGACTCACTGAGGTCCCATAAGCCAGCTGTCTCTCCTTGGTCTAGGTCCCAGTGCTGTCTCAGAAGCTGGTGGTTCTATAGCTCTCTTTATCCCAGGAGACCTAAGATCCCAGGAGAATGAGGGAATCCAGGAAGTGTTTGTGGTCTTCTGAGCTCTTGGTCCTTTTACTAAGATCAGGAAAGACCCAGTGAATAGTTACATAAGCTTGTGGGAAGAACATAATTCTTAGTCAGCCCTGGGGAATTAACAATAGCTCTATCAGAGGCAGTAATTCCGAGCGAAACTGCTCTGACAGATACAAACAAATCATAGAAATATTTGCTATTGTTGAGGTTTACACTTGCTAAATGTATGATTTTTTCTGAGAGTGTGATTATCAACCACAACAGAAGGCTCTAGGTTTTAATGTTGAGGGGAGCATGCTTCTTAGGAATACTACCTCCAAAAAATGCAAAAGATCCATGGAGGGGGGAAATAGAACAATTGATCATCAAATATTTCCAAGTCAAGTACAGATATATAAAGGAATATCTAATCATTGACTCCTATGCACTGTCTAATATAACAAGGGAGAGTATAAGAGAGAGGTATCATTTAAATAACATTTTATGATATATATTTATTTTAAACCCACAAAGATTCCCAGTATTATCATTTGTTCATTGGCTTGATGAGGACATTGAAGTCCAGAAAGTTGAGTCATTTTGTTCCTTTGCACACATAGCAAGTAATCAAGCTGAAAATTAAATGCAGGTTCCCCATTGTCAAATCTCATGCTCTTCTTAAACAACATTTTGTTATTAATAAAAATTTAGAGTGGTCAAGTAGAAGAATAAGTGCTTTTTCCAAATCATAAAAGCATTCACTTGAAGCTAGAAAGTATTCAGACTACTTTATTCTTTTTATATGTGAAATACTATGCAAATAGTATAAAAATATATAGATTATACATATACTACATGGCAAAGATCCAACACTCCATTATATACATAAGTAAAGATTAAAGGATCCCAGCCAGTGTTGCTCAGTAGCTGAGTGTTAACCTATGAGCCAGGAGGTCACAGTTCCATTTCCTGTCAGGGCACATGCCCAATGTGGATCGTGCAGAGGCAACTGATCAATGATTCTCTCTCATCACTGATATTTCTATCTCTCTCTCCCTCTCTCTTCCTCTCTGAAATAAAAATATATTTATAAAAAGATTAAAGGAAAGAACCTAAATTGGAAGGAATGGAATAAATACGTGTGGAATGAATCTATTTGTCTATCATCTATCTATCTATCTATCTATCTATCTATCTATCTATCTATCTATCAATGTAGATATAGATGTATAATACCATGTAGCATCATTCAGATGTAATCTGACAGGGACTGACTATGCCCAGTGCCATAACTCTGACCCTGGTTCTTTCTGATGTCTATGTGTGTTTTGCCCCCAAGAATCCAATGTATTCCAACACACCATGGATGAATCAGGGTCATGATTGATGATGCAACCCATAATAAATTGTGGTTTTAGGAAACTGAAAAGGCTACAAGACCTACCATATTTTCCAGCATATAAGACGACTGGGCATATAAGATTTTCCTGGGTTAAAAAGTCGTTTTATACACTGGAAAATACAGTAGTCCAATATGTCTAATCCATTATATCTAATCCCATCAATATAGTCCAATATACCGTATTTTCCAGTGTATAAAACGACTTTTTAACCCAGGAAAATCTTATACGCCCAGTCGTCTTATACGCCGGAAAGTACGGTATTATTGATCAATGTAAAGAGATGTTTTAAGAGGCATGGCATTACAAGTTGTAATAGTGTTAATACCTTTTCTTTTTCTTATGATGAAAGATATGAATTTAGCAAGAAAGCGTCCATGTGATAATAAAGAACACAAAGAGATAGTTCTTAGAGTTTAACAGAAAAAGATAGAGCTTAAACACCATGAAGAATTCTCCCATTCATTGGGTTGAACAATAAACAATATTTAAGTACTTTTCCTCTCTCCATTATTTTAAGTCTTTATTGATAAATACCTAACTATCCCTCGTGTGGGCCTATGGATTTTGCATTGCATGTTTTTAAAGTCTTTATTGTTGAAAGTGTTGTATATGTCCTCCTTTATCCCCCATTGACCTCTTCTAGCCTGCTCCTGTCTCCCACCCCAGGCCTATTGTCTATGTCCATGGATTATGCATATAAGTATTCAGGTCCTTTGGTTGATCTCTTCCCACCCACCCACCCTCTCACCTTCCCTCTTAGATTTGACAAAATAAAGTTCTTTATACTGACAGGGTCCAACACAAATAAAATATACTTTTCTATGGACATTTATATCTAGGAGTAGCCCTGATGTAGACCATAGTTATGGGGTACATATTAGCCTCTAGTGAGAACCAGGAATTCCTGGCAGGTTAATTCCTCTGTATAGTAAAGCCAGATACATTGGTGTGACCTAATATAACAGACATAAGTATTTCTTAAGTTAAATACAAGTATATAGTTATCAAATGTACTCTTTTATTTGCCTTCATAATTATACTTCAGGCTCAGTATTAATTCTATGTCTAAGTTTTTTACTAGTGGAATACAGTTATAAAAACTAATGTCGTCTACAATTTCTAAAAACTATGTCTGTACTAGGTCTGTTTGTATTGATTAATTTTTCTCTTCATTATGCATTATATTTTCCTGCTTCTTTGCATGCATATTTCTAATTGGATGCCAGACATTGTGATTTTACCTTGGTGAGTATAAATAAAATTTATATATACTGATAATTTTTCTTAAAAACAAGTATTTGTGTATCTATAAATATTCTGCTTTTACTTACTTTAAATATATTTTTTTAATTTTTCAATTACAGTTAACATACAATATTATATTAGTTTCAGGTGTACAACCCAGTGATTAAAAATTATATATCTTATTAACTGATCACCCCAATAAATCCAGTGCCTATCTGACACCACACATTGTTATTGTAATATTAATGACAATATTCCCTATGCCGCACTTTACAACCCCATGACTATTTTGTAACTGCCAATTTGTACTTCTTAACCCCTTTACCTTTTTCACCCATCCTTCCAACCTCTTCTCATCTGGCAACTGTCAGAATGTTCTCTGTATCTATAAGTCTGTTTCTGTTCTGCTTATTTGTTTACTTTGTTTTTAGTTCTACATATAAATGAAATAATATGGCATTTGTCTTCCTCTGTCTGACTTATTTCAATCAACACAATATCCTCTAGGTCCTTTCATGTTGTTGCAGATAGTATATTTTATTATTTTTTTAAGTCATCTTCCATTGTATATATACTTCTTCTTTATTCATCTACTAGGGGCCCAGTGCATGAATCCATGCACCTTGAAAGGAACTGTGGGCCACAAGGCTGCAAGTGGGCACTGAGGTGGGTCTCGGCCCATCCTCCACGCCCCTGCCAGGCTCCCTCCCCCCATTCCCTTTTCCCTGTCTGCTGGCAGCCCTGCTCCCATCGCCGCCACTCTGCTCCCACGTGCTGATGGCGCCAGCCCCACTCATACCCACTGATAGTGCAGAGCAATTGGGGCTGGCATCAGCAGCAGGTGTGAGTGGGGCTGGCGCTGTCAGTGGGTATGAACAGCGGCTGCTGCCCCAATCACTCTCAGGAGCAGGGAGAGGTGGAGAAGCCCTCAAGAGCAATCAGAGCCAGCAGCAGGTGCGAGCTGCAGCTCAGGCACTGGCAGCGGGTGCGAGCAGGGCCGGCGCTGGCAACAGATGCGAGCGCTGGGTGGGACCATGGCACGTGGGTGCAAAGAATTTTCAGTAACCATCAGAGGCTCACCCCGATGATAATGACTGGCACCCCACCTTGGTCTGGCACCCCCGCTCACTTTGCTCCACCATCCTGCCACACCCGATGCCCACCATGTTCGGTGTTCTGCTGCAAATGCTTGCCATATTCTGCGCGTGCCCCCTGGTGGTCAGAGCACATCATAACAACCAGTTGTTTGGTTGTTGTGTTGTTCAGTCTATTTGCATATTAGGGTTTTATATACATAGATTGATGGACACTTAGGTTGCTTCCATATCTTGGCTACTGTAAATAATGCTGCAATGAACATATGAATGTTATGTCTTTTTGATTTAGTGTCTTGTGTTTCTTTGGATAAATACCCAGAAGTAGAATTGTTGGGTCATCCTTTGTCTCTTGTTATATAATCTTTTTTAAAGTCTATTTTTGTCTAGTATAGGTATTGCAACCCCAGATTTTTTATTTGTTTCCATTTTCATGACATCTTTTTCCATTCCTTTTGTGTCTTTTGATCTGAAGTGAGTTCCTTAGACAGCAAAAGAGTCTTGTTTTGTTATTCATTCAGTCTCTGCAATTCTTTTATTATTATTACTAGGAGCCCAGCGTGCGAATTCGCACGACGCCACCCACCCATCTGCAGCCCTGCCTTGGCATCCAAACCTGTCCACACAGAGCTCCAATGCGCCTGGCCCAGCCCCCAAAACCTCTGGCCTTCTCTGGCCACTTCAAGCCCTGCCCTCAGTCCCTCAAGTCTCCTTGGGCTGGTCCAGCCTTCTCTGGGCACCTCCCCATTTCCGCCCCTTCTTTGGAGCAATGCAGTGGCTCTACCCTGTCATGGCACCAGAAGAGAGTGTGGAAGCCTCCTGCCTGCTGCTCTGTGCTCTTTCCCCTGGCACGTGGGCTGCAGGGCACTCAGAGTGAGAGCGGTGGGTGGCAAAGAACTGCTGAGGGGGCGCTATGAGCTCTCACCCCTGCCCATCCCAGCACAGGATGGTCCCGCCTCCTCCGGGCACCTCCCTGTTTCCACCCCATCTCTGGAGCAACACCCCAGCTAATATGCTATTGACCTGGTCATTACCTGTTACGGCGTATCAACCATTAGAATATTAGCTCTTTTTTTAAAAAAAATATATTTTATTGATTTTTCACAGAGAGGAAGGGAGAGGGATAGAGAGTTAGAAACATCAAAGAGAGAGAGATACCGACCAGCTGCCTCCTGCACACCTCCTACGGGGGATGTGCCCACAACCAATGTACATGCCCTTGACCGGAATCGAACCTGGGACCTTCCAGTCCGCAGACCGACGCTCTATCCACTGAGCCAAACCGGTTTGGGCAGAATATTAGCTCTTTATTAGTATAGATCAGTGGTCAGCAAACTCATTAGTCAACAGAGCCAAATATCAACAGTACAACAATTGAAATTTCTTTTGAGAGCCAAATTTTTTAAACTTAAACTTCTTCTAATGCCACTGCTTCAAAATAGACTTGCCTAGGCCATGGTATTTTGTGGAAGAGCCACACTCAAGGGGCCAAAGAGCCGCATGTGGCTCGCGAACCACAGTTTGCCGACCACTGGTATAGATTATTAATGCACTTTATTTTTTTAAGAGACTAGATTCATACAATTTCAACCAAACTGGCTACTTACTACATCTGTTTCTCTTTGAAGTGCTTATCTACAATGCATTGGGACTAGGGGCAAAACTCAACATTGCTAGATTTTTCCATAGAGAGCTTAAGAAATTATTTTATTTTTCTTTCTTATCCTCCCATCGCCCCCTCACCACACCTCCCACTCATGCCCTCGTCCCCCTGGTGTCTGTGTCCATTGTTTATGCTTATATGCATGTATACAAGTCCTTAGGTTGATCTCTCCCCTTTATCTCCACTCTCCTCTACCTTTCCTCTGAGTTTTGAGCACCTGATCGATGCTTCTCTGTCTCTGGATCTGTTTTTCTTAATCAGTTTATGTTGTTCATTATAATCCACAAATGAGTGAAATCATGTGGTATTTATCTTTCTCGTACTGATTTATTTCACTTAGCATAATGCTCTCCAGTTCCATCCATGCTGTTGCAAATGGTAGGAGTTCCTTCCTTTTTACATCAGTGTAGTATTCCATTGTGTACATGTGCTACGGTTTTTTAAACCACTCATCTGCTAATGGGTACTTAGGCTGTTTACAAATCTTAGCTATTGTAAATTGTGCTGCTATGAACATAGGGGTGCATATATCCTTTCTGATTGGTGTTTCTAGTTTCTTGGAATATATTCCTAAAAGTCAGATCACTGGGTCAAATGGAAGTTTCATTTTTAGTTTTTTTAGGAAATTCCATACAGTTCTCCACAGTGGCTGCCCCAGTCTGCATTCCCACCAGCAGTGCCTGAGGGTTCTTTTTTCTCCGCATCCTCACCAGCACTTATCAGTTGTTGATTTGTTGATGATAGCCATTCTGACAGGTATGAGATGGTACCTCATTTTTATTTTGATTTGAATCTCTCATATGATTAGTGACTTTGAGCATGTTTTCATATGTCTCTTGGCCTTGTGAATATCCTCTTTCGAAAAGTGTCTATTTAGGTCCTTTGCCCATTTTTTGATTGGGTTGTTTATCTTCCTTTTGTCAAGTTGTATGAGTTCCCTGTAAATATTGGGAGATTAAGCCCTTTTTGGAGATAACATTGGCAAATATGTTCTCCCATGCAGTAGGCTTTCTTGTTGTTTTGTTGATGGTTTCTTTTGCTGTGCAGAAGCTTTTTATTTTGATGTAGTCCCATTTGTTTATTTTCTCTTTAGTTTCCATTGCCCTAGGAGCTGTATCGGTGAAGATATTGCTTTGGCATATGTCTAAGATTTTGCTGCCTGTGGATTCCTCTAAGATTTTTATGGTTCCCCCTCCCCCATCTGCATGTCTTTTGATGGAGACTCAGATATAGATCCCACCTGCTGGTTCTGTGGAGGAAAGGCCCAGAAAAGAACAATGGTTTCTTCCAGCACTTTTCTATGGTATAAAGCTGTTCTTCCAGCTCTTGCCCCAATGACAGACAACTCAGTTCCACTCTGCATGCTGTTGGTGCCCCAGCACACAGTGAGTGAGTTTGAGTAATTCTGTGTGGGGCCTCTATAAGAGAAAATCCTGGAACTCCAGCAGCCCTTATTCTCACTTAGCCAGAATCCATACTGTTTTTACAGCCAATAGCTGTGGGGAGTTGTTTTTTTTTGTGTGTGTGTGTGTGTGTGTGTGTGTGTGTGTGTGTGTGTTTTGTTGTGTTTTTGTGTTGTTTTTTTTTTTTTTTTTTTTGTAGTACTTGAAACCGTGGGCTGAGGGCCTGGTGTGGAGTTAGGACTTCTTACTCTTCATGGGGGACCTCTGCATTTGATACATCCCTTTTGATTATTTTCTGCCACTTGTGGATTTAGGACCAGCCTTTTTCTTGTCTTCACCTCCCCCACCTGTCCCCATGCAGCTTCTTTTTTACATCTTTAGTTGTAGGACTTCTGTTCAGTTAGATTTCAGATGGTTCTGAATGATGTTGTTCAGTAGTTTAGTTGTAATTGTGATGTGGTTGTGGGAGGATTCAAGTACTGCATTTACTTATATCATCATCTTAACCAGAATCTCCTATAAATATTCTTAAATTTTGTTTTGATATACATTTATATTACCTGGAAACAGATCTTTAAGGTCTTGTGGTTAAGATATGTCGGGCTTGAGCCCCAGCCAGTTTGGCTCACTGGATAGAGCTTTGGCCCATGGACTGAAGCGTCCTGGATTCAATTCCAGTCAAGGGCATGTATGTTGGTTACAGGTTCCCCAGCCCTGGTCGGAGTGCGTTGAGGAGGTGACCAATCAATGTCTCTCTCACTTCGATATTTCTCTCTGTCTCTCCCTCTCCTTCCCACTTTCTCTAAAATCCAATGGAAAAATATCCTAATGTGAGGATTAATTTTAAAAAAAATTGTCAGGCATGACCAGACAACATTTAACTTAAAATCAGCTAATAATTACTACCCACTACTTGGACTTTATTCTTCAAAATCTTCTACTTAATTATATTCTGTGAACTATGAGTTATTTCACTGTGGCTGTGAACAGGCCATGTGTGACTATTGGGTTTGATTCCTCTTATACTTTTGTGGTCATTTATTTGGCTTCAGTTAGTTTCTTACACATATGCACTGGTCAGTAACCTGTTGAATATTTGAGGGGGACTGCAATATTGTGATTCATAAGAAATATATACATTTGGTTTTTCTGATGAACAAATATAGTTTTAATTTATTTTATCTTCATTCATGGTTCCTGCCTCACGATTCCTCAAACCCATGACATTTTCTAAGAACAATGGGAACATCTTTTGTTACATTTGATCTCTTGTCCTCAGCTCCTGAAATCACTTCAGAGCCATTAAAATGAAACGAGTGTTGCTTGTTATTCATGACATGCCCATTTTCCCCACTATGTTAATGGGATGACTTTTGGAAAGCCAGGGATTCTTTGCCAGGGAAACCAACCATGTATTCAAAGGGTGGAACTTTCATGCCCTCACCCCCCTGGTGTCTGTGTCCATTGGTTAGGCTTATATGCATGCATACAGGTCCTTTGGTTGATCTCTCTCCCTTACCACCATCCTCCCCTACCTTCCCTCTGAGGTTTGAGCATCTGATCAATGCTTCTCCATCTCTGTTTTTGTTCATCAGTTTATGTTGTTCATTATAAATGAGTGAGATCATGTGATATTTATCTTTCTCTGACTGACTTATTTCGCTTAGCAAATGCTCTCCAGGTCCATCCATGCTGTTGCAAAGTGTAGAAGTTCTTTCTTTTTACAGCAGCATAGTATTCCACTGTGTAGATGTACCAAAGGTTTTTAATACACTTTATTGCTGATGGGCATTTACTGGTAAGCTGTTTCCATTTCTCAGCTATTGTAAATTGTGCTTCTATGAACATAGAGGTGCATATCACTTTTGATTGGAATGAGAGTGGGGTGAAGAAGGCAATTCGGTGGGGGGGGGCGTTAAGGACACATATGTAATACCTTAATCAATAAAGAAAAAAAAATTGTTTAAAAAAAAAGGGTGAAACTTTGAGTTCCATCCCCTGGAACTCAAAGTTTCACCCTTTTTTTTAAACAATTTTTTTTAAATCCCCTGATTTTTGGAGAGGGCTAGAGATTGAATCAATTACCAATGATTAATATCTTAATCTGTCCTGCTTATGTAATGAAGCCTTCATTAAAACAAAAAAAAAAAGGGGGGGGGAATCTAGAGAGCTCCCAGGTTGGAACACTTCATATGCCACTATCTAGGCCCCAAACTCCACAAAGCTCCTTTTTCTGAGACTTTGACATATATATTCATTTGGCTGTTGACTCATATTCTTTTACCCTTTGGAATAAATTGATAATCTAATTATCAGGTTTTCTTAGTTATGTGAGCTGCTCAAGCAAATTAATTGAACCCGAAGAGCAGGTAATGGGAACTTCTAATTTACAACCAGTTAGTCAGAAATACAAGTAACAACCTAAACTTGAAATTAGTGCCTGCATTAAACCCCTGGGTTGCAGCGGGGAGTGGGGGGAGACAGGTAGGACACTGCAATCTTTACACAGTTGGTCAAGCACAGGTAACAATATGGACTTGCAAATTGAAACCTTGAGTGGAGGATAGTCTTGTGGGACTGAGCTCTTAATGTATGAAATCTAATGCTATCTGCAGGTAGAAAGTATCAGAATTGACTTGAATTGTTGGAGAGTTGCTCCTTGATGGTGTGGGAAACCTCCCCACTCCCCAAATGGTAATTGATGTCAGAAATTTTGCAAGGACCCGTCTGCAAACTTCCAGGAATCTCTCTATGTGAAGTTAGTTCTCTCTTCTCCTGTGCTATGTTTAATGGACTCTAAAAACTTTGGTCTTCTTTCATTCTCAGCTATTGTTCTGCAACTCAGGAAGTCCATGGGCTCTATCTGGGTTTCTGCTACCATAGCCTGGAAACTCTCTCAAAGCAGTGAGCTGAGGCAATTGTAGTATTTATTTTATTTATTTATCTAGCATATTTTTCTGTCCCTCAGCGATTATAGTTCTTTGTTGCCAGATATTCATTGTCTTGAAAACTATTGCTTTATACATTTTATCTTAATTATTTTGGTTGTTTTGGATTGGAATATACATTCAATCTCTCCTACTCTACTTTGACCAAAAGCAAAATTCCCCATCACCATTAATTCTTCATTGATCACATATACATTGAATAACTTCTACTAGTATATGCTCATTACCATCCTAGGGTTCCTAATAAAATAGGAAATAAAGACTAACACTTTGAAAGGAGAGAAAAAAGTTACAGTCACAGGGAGGACATAATAAAACCTTACAAGAGAGGAAAAATAAATTACAAATAGCAGCTTTACAGAAAAAAAGGGCAAGAAAACTAAAACTTTTAATGAGACCATGGTAACTCAGTTTAACATAAATTATCCTATACTTCTAAAAAAATGCAGTTGACAATGATGTGAAACAATATAGTAATGGGCATACATAACAATGGTAATGATAAAAATCATTTTTAACACTAAGCCTTTCAAAAAGAAAATAGAGAATTACATCTTCAAATGATTTATCTCTGAAATAATCAAAACTAAACCTGGATTCTTAAGAGTCACTTAGGGCCGAAACTGGTTTGGCTCAGTGGATAGAGCATCAGCCTGCGAATTCAAGGGTCCCAGGTTCGATTCCAGTCAAGGGCATGTACCTTGGTTGAGGGCACATCCCCAGTAGGGGTTGTACAGGAGGAACTGGCTCAAGTAGTCAAGTATGGCCTTAGCTAAAATGATGCCCTGATTCTCTCTTTCCCTTTTGTTTGTCATTTCCCCTCTAAGAAACATGTCATCATTTAGCAGTATGGTTTGTGGAGAGTTAAGGTACTATCTTCCTATCTGTCAAGAGGATGATAGTGTTTTTGTTATTGTCTTGACCCAATTCCTCATCCCTAGGATTTCATGAGGGATCTTACTGAAATAATTTTTATGTCTCTTTTCCATTTAACTATTTGAGTTTAAATAGCTAAGTGGTCACAATTAATTATGTGATAAAGGCTGTTATTAACATGTTTTAGAAAGCTTTCAGTTTTCTTATTTCTACCCTTCTCTCCAACCTCAACTCCAGCTACAGATTGCCACTTTTCAAACTAGATGAGTAAATATATTTATACACTTATATGCCAGTCTTTACCTTACTCTTTTTTACCAATTCCCTAATTTCAAATTTCAACACCAATCTTAAACAAAATTTTCTTCATTATGAATGTTCTTGATATTTTAGTAGTATTGGCACTTCCCATTAGCCTTTAATATACCCATAGGTGATTTTATTATAACACAGCAATGTTTTACTTATATCTTCATGTCTAGTTTCTCAATTAAAAATTATTGTGAGAAGCACTGTGCTGCTTTCTTCTGAACCTCTGGTATATACTCTATTCAGTAAATCTAATTTCCTTCTTCAATAAACAAATGAATATTTATGGACATAGATCATTGCATTTAATAGTTACACCTCTTGTTACCTGCTAACATAACTACTGTTTAATGGCAATCAAAGACCATCTCTATTGCCTTTGCCATTGCAACTTCATTACCTTGTGAAATATCTATAAGACTGTTTATAATAAATATTGATGAATATATGGATAGATTAATAAATATATCAGCTGAGAGATAACACTAGTAATATGCTATACCTGTGAAAGTGTTATTTTTGCACATTAATATGTAACTAAAGCAAGTGAAGGAAATCTTTAAAATACTTTATTCTAGGAAGAATTAAATAAATTGTTATTTAATGTCGGTCTCAAGCTCCAAACATTAACTACATTACTAAAATTATCCTTTCTTTTTCTTAACATATTTTTATTGATTTCAGAAAGGAAGGGAGAGGGAGAGAGAGATAAAAACATCAATGATGAAAGAGAATCATTGATTTGCTTCCTCCTACATGCCCCCTACTGGGGATTGAACCTGCAACTCGGGCATGTGCCCTTGAACAGAATTGAACCTGGAACCCTTCAGTCCACAGACCAGCACTCTATCCAATGAGCAAAACTGGCTAGGGCTAAAATTATTCTTTCTTAAATCAAGGGAAGTTTTATTAGTTCCATTTATTTATTTATTTTTATTTTTCCATCACCATTTATTCCCTTACATCCTCTTTTATCTCCATCCACCTCCTCTTCCCCCACAATCAACACACTGTTAGCCATGTTCATGAGCTATCTTATTAGCTCCACTTTATTTATTTTTTTAAATATAGTTTTATTGATTTCAGAGAGGAAGGGAAAGGAAGAGATAGACAGAAACATCAATGATGAGAGAGAATCAATGATTGGTTGCCTCCTGCACACCCCCTACTGAGGATCAAGCCTGCAATCTGGGCATTTGCTCTTGACTGGAACCAAACCTGGGACTTTTCAGTCTGCATGCCTACGCTCTATCCACTGAGCCAAACCAGGGTTTTATCTCTACTTTACAAGAAAGGAGACAGTTAAAGATGCCAAATTCTTTGTCAGTATCTCCCTAATCAAAAATGATTGGGTTCCAGATTTAAAAACATCAGATTTTATGTACAAGAATACATATATTCGGATAAATCTGACTTTCCCCCACCCTGATATGAGATTTAGATATATAAAAATTCATAGGTGTCCTTGAATCTCATTTACTTAATTAATTATAATATTTAACCTAATTTTATTTATTTCATGACTACAAACCTTGAGGTCTAAGAAGAAATTGCCCTCCCCTGCTGGCCTGATCTTGCCCCTAACTGCTCTCCCCTGCCAGCCTAATCACCCCTAACTTCCTCTGCCTGCCTGATCACCCCTAACTGCTCTCTGTTGCTGGCTTGATCTCACCCCCAGCATTCCTCTTCTGCTGGCCTGGTTGCCCCTAACTCCCTGCCAGTCTAATCTTGCCCCCAACTTCCCTCTCCTACCAGTCTGATAGCCCCTAACTGCCTCTGCCTCTGCCTCGGCCCCCACCACCATGGCTTTGTCCAGAAGGAAGTCGGAAGATGGATGGTTGACTCAGTCTAATAAGACATTACCCTTTTATTAGTATAGATAGATAATATAGGATAGAATTGCTTATATTGGGGGGGGGAGCCTTTTTAAGCAGGAGGAGATGCTCTTTGCAGACAAAAATACATAATCCCTATATCTGGACTGATAGCCAGCCATATGCACTATAATGCCAAACCAGTCATTAAAAAGTTGAATCACTTTCTTACACCTTACACCAAACAGCTGTTGTGCTTAAAACCTCTCCTCAGCCCCCACCTTAGGTTATCACCCCCAACTGCCCTTTGCAGTTCACCCAGATTTGGTTCTGATTGGTCAGTTTCTATGCCAGTCAGCATTTCCAGGCCTATCTCTGGGCCTCATCAGATAGGCAGGGATGATCAACAGCCACCCCAAGCTGCTGGCAAGCAGGCTGAACTGCTGATCTCTCAGAGAGAGAGAGGTGTGGCTTCTGGTGAGGCCCCAAGAGACAGAGAGAAGCAGGGTCTGATCCACAGTCATGGTAGCCACTGATCAGCCCCACCTCTCTTTCTCCCCGAGAGGTCAGCAGTTCAGCCCCCTAACCAATCCCTACCCACCGGAGCCTGCTGCGCATGCACCCTGGTGTTAGATCGAGCCTTCAGTCATTACAGACCCTGGGTTTTTATATATTAGGATGTATTATCTATATATATAAAAGCGTAAGTGACAGTCACAACCAAAACAACTGAATGGATAACCAAACAGGCTGTGTGGGGTGACCAGGCCAGCAGGGGGGTTAGTGAGGGATGACCAAATGACTGAGCAGCAGGCTGCATGGGGTGACCAGGCCAGCAGGGGGGGTATTTAGGAGCAACCAGGCTGGTGGAGGGGGCAGTTGGGGGCGACCAGGCCAGCAGGAGGGGCAGTAAGGAGTGACCAGGTCATCATGGGGGACAGTTAGGGGTGATCAGGCAGGCAGGCAGGTGAGCAGTTAGGAGCCAGTGGTCTAGGATTATGAGAGTGGTGTCCGACTGCCAGTTTAGGCCCGATCCCAGCAGTCAGACATCTCCTGAGGGGTCCTGGATTGGAGAGGGTGCAGGCTTTACTGAGGGGACCTTCTCTGTGCATGAATTTTGTTCACCGGGCCTCTAGTCTATATATATAAAAAGGCAGTGACCAAAACGAACGAAGGCTCGACCGAACACCAGAAGTCAGTCCTGCACTGCTGCCACTGCAGGTGCAGTGACCCAGCACTGACTGCTAAGGGGGCCGCAGATCAGGCCCAGAGAGAGGCCTGGAGAGAGGAGCAGGGTCTGATCTGTAGCCTCTGTGGCAACTGTTGATTAGCCCTTGCCTCTCTCTTTCTCTCCAGGCCTGGCCAGCAGCATTCCTCTCTTTCTCTTCGGGCCTCCACGAGGGCTGCTGATCAGCCCCCCCCTCTCTGATCAGGCCCAGAGATAGGCCCAGAGATGCTGACTGGCATAGAAACCAACCAATCAGAACCAAATCTGGGTGAACTGTGAGGAGCCAATGGCTGACTAGGAGATGGAGCTTTTGACACTGCCTGGCATAGAAAATGACCAATCAGAACCAAATCTGGGTGAACTGTGAGGAGCCAATGGCTGCCTAGTAGGATTTTTATATGAAAAACATTCAATTATACCAATTTAACTTAAGGAGAGTAGAGCATCTCTTTTCATTGGACTATTCTTCCTGTTAAACTCATGAATGGTAACATACCAAATAAATTTAAATATTTCCAGTCCTCTTTTTATAAGATGAAAGAACAAATTATTGTAATTTTTAGTGGTCTTCTGGGAAATCTAAAAGACTGTTTAAAGTAAAGGTATCCAAAATTGAGGTATAATTAAAAGTTTATATTTTATTTTCATTTTAAGGTTCAGTTTTTGGAGGCAAAAGCCAAAGATTCAAATTATTTGAATATTAAAGAAGATTATAGGTACCTGAAAAGCAATATTATTTATAAATATTACCTTGCTATAATTATACTTTTTACTCTCCAGCTTTATAATAAACTTAAAAAATATCAACTTGCATCCCTGTGCAAATTTCAAGTCATAAGAGGGAGAAAAATGGACCTCAGATCTTTCCAGGCCTTGTAATTTTCATTATCTGACTTATTTAGTGGTTTTTTGAAAGGCCCCAATTACAAGGTAGGCTCAAGTTCCTGCAGTACAAAAATATTTGTCTCAGATGGTTGGGGTGAAGAGTGGTTTATGTTGAAAAGTGTTACAAACAAGTGTTTTGATTTGGCAACTGCTTTAGGTGATAAATTTCTGTTGTTTACAAATTATCCAGTCTACCGTAGTCTGTTACAACAGCCTAAATGGATGAAGACATACACATGGCCAATAGGTATAGATGAGGATGCTCACTAATCACTGGGGAAATGAAAATTCACACCACAATGAAATATCACCTCATACTTGTTAGGATGGCTATTATCAAAGATAAGTGTTAGCAAGAAAGTGAAGAAATTTGAACCTTTGTACACTGTTGGTGGGAATGTATATGGTTTAAATGCTATGGGAAAAGTTATGGAGATTTCTCAAAAATATAACTGAAACTACCATATGTTTCAGCAATTACTACTTATGGATAAAAAAAGTGTGTGTGTGTATATATATATATATATTATATAAGACTTGAGGATACATCCAGCCTCTTGTTTTTTAATCAAAGAAATATCTGCCCTCTCATGTTTATTGCAGCATTATTTACAATAGCCAAGACATTGAAACAACCCAAATGTCCATTGACAGTTAAACAGATAAAAAACATGTGGTGTATGCACACAATGAAATATTATTCAGCCTTAAGAAAAGAAGGAAATCCTGCCATTTGCAACAACACGGATGAACCTGGTGAACATTGTATTAAATGAAATTGTCCAGTCATAGAAGAACAAATACTGTATGATTCCACTTATGTGAAGTACCTAAAACAGTCAGACTCAAAGCAGAGAATAGAATGGTGGTCACCAGGCCCTAGGGGAAAGAAAAATAGGACATTGCCATACATTGATGTGTCTGTGTAAGATAATGATATGCTTGGAGGATGAAGGATGATAGCAGGAAAAAATATAGTTTATCATTTCTGAATACTGAAGTAATTTACACATACACTAAGTAGTGATTTATATCTGAAACATTGATAAATTGAAAATATATTAAAATTTAATGAGCCTTTCATGAAATAAACATTTTAGAATTCCCAACATATGTTATAAAAATATGAATGATACCAATGAGAATATGAATGATTTCAGACATATATAAATAATTTTTAAAATTGATTTTGGACAGATTTGAATTCATGCCAACACTTATTGTGAAATTCTGTGTTGATTAGTTTGACTTTGAATTCACCTGATGCAAAAAAGGCCCCAGAACTCAGGCCATTTGGGGATCATTTCTAAGAAGTAAAAAGGATTAATGAGAACTCTCAATTCAAGCGGAGATGGAATCCCAGGAGATTCCTATTTCCAAGGGAAAGCTCCATGAATAATAAAGCAACTCAAATCAGGTCACCGACATTTTTATCTTAGACATGGATAAGAAAGCTGCCTTTGCATGATTTTAGCAACTATGCTGCCTTAAGATGCCAGGTGAGAATGAAAACAAGGTTTTACATGAGTTGAATTTGAGATAGAACAAATTTTAGAGACTTGTAATAAATTAGTGAGTAAGGAAAGTGTAGCCTGTAATACAAGGAATCATAAGGCCTACAGAATGTTTCTCTTTTTGAAAGTAGCCTTCTTTAAAAAAAAAAAAAAAACTGATATGTTTGGACAATGACACTGAACCACGTAAAGAAAGTGGGCTTAAAGTATTCCTGAATCAAATAAAAAGAGAACTATCCTTGCCTATGAGAACATTGAATATGAGATTTAGCTACATTTCTGAACAGGAAACATATACTCTGAAAATGACAGGGAACTCCTGGATGCGAAAAGGCACTATAAAGAAATCTGGCAGCAGACACTTAACTCTAAGAGGCCCCATGATTAGAGGAGGCAGAATGTGCTCCCATGAAATAAAAATGAGTTTATTACATACTCTTCCATCTGCCCTGTCCCAGCATAATTCTAAATATATTTTTAAAAATGTGTTTATAATGCTGCTGGGACTAATTTTAACTTTATTTCTCATTCTTTATGTATTAGATAGCAGGTAGGGTATTAATTAATCACGTCTGAAAGTCTCACCCAAATGACCCAGATTGAGACTTTGACAAATTAAATAGTATTCCAATTTAAAGGCAGAGGCAGTGGGCAGGGTCCTAAGCTTCTCATCTTTAATAGGAGGGCAAGGAGAGTGTAAGGCTTGGAAGAAAAGTTATTTAAATTTTTATTGTTTTCTTTACTAATATTTCCTTATCAAGAATTAGACACAAGTGAAATTTTTAGTAAATCATATGGGAAATACTTAGGCTATCACAGGTAGAGTCTGTCTGTCTCATGCAGACAATAAAGATTTTGAAGTGCAAATTTCATAAGGCTCACACACACAATATCAGCAATGATATTAGTGAGTGAGAATGGTGACAAATCAGGAGGAATAGTTTACAGAAGAGTTTATTGTTAGTGGGAATGACTTCATAGGGATGTGACGAGTGTGTATGGAATGCCTATGTAGATTCATTGTAAAACATAAGTACAAATTAAATGGTAGAACATAATTAAAATGTACCCAAAATATGAAACCAAAATTTTATTATTAAAGTAACAGAATTATGTCAAATGTATATAACAAATCTATATAAAATGTTTTCTAAATTAGTATTTTAACTTTCTATATCCATCTCTTTGCATAAAAAGCAGATCAGTGCATGCTATTAATCACTAGTTTAACATGTATCATTGTTGACCAAGGCAGAGAAATTTCATAGAATAGTGTGCTACTGTAATGATAAGGCAAAGTGTGAATCTATCTTATTTTATTGAGGATTTTAGTACTCAGTTTAAAATACCATTATACCATTTGTATGACTTAGGTAATTGCAACCTGAATGTCCATTGGTAGATGTATATATAAAGAAAATATTGCATATGCATAAAATGAAATATTCTTCAGCTTTAAAAAGGAAGAAAATCCTATCATTTGCAATAACATGAATGAACCTGGAAGTCATTAGACTAGTTAAAAAAACACAAATGCAGAAGGACAAATACTACCCGATATAACTTATATGTTGAATCTAAAATAGTCTAACTCATGAAAGTAGATAGTAGACTTTTTTTCCCTTTCAATTAGCTAGCATATCTGGAGAATTTGACCAACAGGATAGGTACTTTCTAGTTTAGACTCACATTTTATATATGAGTATTTTACAAATAAGATCAATATTAAAGTTTTCATAAGGTTAGGAATCATTTATTCCAAGGTATAACACTAAGAGCGTAAAAAAGAAGAAGTAATTTTTAACATTTGCTTTTGGAACAATGAATTTTCTTTTAGGAAAGGCGTGCTACCCTGGCATCATGCATTATGAAAATAGTACAAACTCCATATTCTCCACCTTCCTGGTGACAGGCATACCTGGGCTGGAGGCTGTGTACATCTGGATCTCCATTCCCTTCTCTTTCATGTTCTTCATTACCTTAGTGGGCAACATGACCATCATTGCAATTATTTGGCGAGAACAGACCCTCCACGTGCCTATGTACCTCTTCTTGGCCATGCTAGCAGCCTCTGATCTGGGTCTGTCCCTCTTCACCTTCCCCACAATGCTGAGGATCTTCTGGCTGGATGCTCGCGAGATCACCTTCTCAGCTTGCTTTACCCAAATGTTTTTTATCCACACCTTCCAGGATTTTGAGTCAGCTGTCATACTGGCAATGGCTTTTGATCGCTATGTGGCCATTTCTTATCCACTACACTATTCCTCCATCCTTACCCATAGTGTAATTGCCAAGATAGGTCTGGCCATTGCTGTGCGAACCTTCACGATACAGGTACCCCTTCCTATCCTCTTGAGAAGGCTGTGTTTTTGTCGCTCCAATGTACTTTCTCATTCGTACTGTCTGCATCCTGATATCCTAAAGCTCTCCTGCTCCAACACAAGAATAAATAGCATATTTGGACTCTTCGTGCTGCTCTCCACTATGGGGCTTGATTTTCTCCTCATTCTTTTTTCATACATTCTGATCCTAAAAACAGTACTAAGCATTGCATCCCATGGTGGCCGCCTCAAGGCTCTCAACACCTGTATTTCCCACCTCTGTGCTGTGATCCTCTTCTTCACACCCATGATCTGCCTGTCTATACTGCACCGCTTTGGCCCAAAACTTCCCTCACACATTTACGTGACCCTGGCCAACATGCACTTTCTCATTCCACCTGTGATGAACCCCATTGTGTATGTGGTGAAAACCAAGCCAATACAAGATAAAATTCTGAAACTCTTTATTAAAAAAGGATCAGGAAAATCCAAAGTCACATTTATAACATGAGTGAGCACTATCCTAAGAATGCTTCATGAAACGAAGAACTTGCTACTATTCCAAATGCCCAAAGAGATTCTGTTTGACCACTGACGGTTCTGAATAATATGGGATGTAAGGCTGGAAACTATTTATTGTCTATGATTTGAATTAATATATATTAAATAATAAAAAGTATTCAGTAAAATAAAAATTTTAAATAATGAACTAGGTTCATTATTTCTTAGTCCAATGGGTCACATATTAAGGTCAGAGAAGTTTGTGATCTTATAGTCCATTTTTCACAGAGTAAGTAAATTACTACTTGTTATCATTTGTATATGTATCACCCTTGATAGACTGATATTTATTTACTGAATACTTACTATATTTTTTTCTTTTTGAGGTACTGGAGATAACTTAAACAAAGTTCTCGCCTTCAGAGTGGTTTGTTTTCTTGATAATATTGTCAAATTAAGGAACAACATGTAAAAAAAAAAACAAATGAATATCTAATACTGAAAAGAACTATAAAGCCATGAAGCCATGAAATAATGTCAACAATCTCTACTTAAATCTGTACCAACATTGTCCTGGCCAAGTGCTCAGTTTGTTGGAGCATCGTTCAATACACTGAAATGTTGTGGGTTTGATTCCCGGTCAAAGCACATACCCAGTTTTTGGGTTTGATTCCCAGGAAGGGGTGTATGGGAGGCAATCAATCAATGTTTCTCTCTCTCTCTCTCTCTCTCTCTCTCTCTCTCTCTCTCTCTCTCTCACACACACACACACACACACACACACAAACAACACAAAAAATTAATAAACATATCCTTGGGTGAGGAATAAAAATAAAATTGTACCAACATTTCTATTGCCAGACTCTAAATCTCTAGCATAATGTTCTTTCACACATGTTCACACTTTGACTTCAGAGCCTCTGGACTTTGGCCTTGAGATCGCTAATCCTGATCCTTGGAACATTCACCTTGTCTAAGTCTATGACAACATTGTTAATTCATTGTCTTTCATAGTCACTACTAGAGGCCCGGTGCACGAAATTTGTGCATGGAGGGGGAGGGTGTCCCTCAGCCCAGCCAGCACCCTCTCCAATCTGGGACCCACCGGGATTGGGCCTAAACAAGCAGTCAGACATCCCTCTCACACACAATCCAGGACTGCTGGCTCCCAACTGCTCACCTGCCTGCCTTCCTGATTGCCCCTAACTGCTTCTGCCTGTCAGCCTGATCAGCCCCTAACTACTCCCCCGCCAGCCTGATTGATGTCCAACTGTTCCCCTGCCAGCCTGTTTGCTCCTAACTGCCATCCCTTGCAGGCTTGGTCCCCCCAAACTGCTCTCCACTGCAGGCCTAGGTCCCCCCCAACTGCCCTTCCCTGCAGGCCTGGTCACCCCCAACTTCCCACCTCTGCTGGCCTGGTCACCCCTAACTGCCCTCCCCTGCAGGCTTGATTGCCCCCAACTGCCCTCCCTTGCAGGCCTGGTCCCTCACAACTGCCCTCCCTTGCTGGCCATCTTGTGGTGGCCATCTTGTGTCCACATGGGGGTAGGATCTTTGACCACATGAGGGCAGCCATCTTGTGTGTTGGAGTGATGGTCAATCTACATATTACTCTTTTATTAGATAGGATAGAGGCCTGGTGTATGGGTGGGGGCTAGCTGGTTTGCCCTGAAGGGTGTCCTGGATCAGGGTGGGGGTTCCCTTGGCGTGTGGGGCGGCCTGGGCGAGGGGCCTGTGGTGGTTTGCAGGCCGGCCACACACCCCAGTGACCCAATCAGAGGCCCTGGTATCTGGGATTTATTTATCTTCTATAATAGAAACTTTGTAGCCTGGAGTGGAGCCAAGCCTCCTGCTTGCTCCATGGTGGCAACCATTTTTGGGGGGATTTATGTATCTTCTTTAATTGAAACTTTGTAGCCTAGAGCAGAGGCCAAGGCAGGCCAGGGCTTCAGAAGTTTGGCTTCCTCCATCGCCAGGGGCAACCCTAGCCTCTTGTTCTTTCCAGCTCCGTGGCTGCCGCCATTTCTGTTTGGATTTATTTATCTTCTATCATTGAAACTTTGTAGCCTTGAGTGGAGGCCTAGGCCAGCAAGGGCAGGTGGAAAGCTTGGCTTTCTCCATTGCCAGGGGAAACCCAAGCCTCCCTCCTGCTCTCTGTGGCCACAGCCATCTTGGTTGGGTTTATTTGCATATTTGCTCCTGATTGGGTGGTGGGCATGGCTTGTGGATATAGCGGAGGTATGGTCAATTTGCATATTACTATTTTATTAGAAAGGATGGACCACACATACTCCAGGAAATGCTACATCAATACTCATTCTTTCTTGTTGTTTTTGTTTTGTTTTGTGGGGTTGTTTTTACTTTTTAACTCTAAACTTATTTTGGAATCAATTTAAATAATTTTCTATTTTCTATTCTTACATCTGTACTTTTTAGTTCTAATTAAGAAAACAATAGATTTTTAAATTGTAATAACTACCGTATTTTCCAGCGTATAAGATGACTTTTTAACCCAGGAAAATCTTCTCAAAAGCTGGGGTTTTACACGCCGGAAAATACGGTAACTGTATCCCCCGCAAGCCGCTGTCTCAGTGCTGGAGCTGAGAGTGAGTACCATATTTTCTGGCGTATAAAACCCCAACTTTTGAGAAGATTTTCCTGGGTTAAAAAGTCATCTTATATGCAGGAAAATATGGTACTTAATAATGGTCTTTATTGCTTTGGTCTTTCAGTGACTGAATGAATATTTTTGAAACACTTGGTGTTTCCACAATCCACAGCTGCAATTTCACATGTTCACAACTATTTCCCAGTTACTTACACTTCACAGCATACACTCTCTTCACTTTTATATACATAAAGGAATTTATTTATATATATGCCATAAAATTCTCCCTTCCAATAAAAAAGAAATTATAACCTCCTTTATTCAAAGAAGATAAGTTTCTTTTAATGTAATCAGAGTTCAATTTGCGCTGCATCCATTCTCTCTCTGTGTGTGTGTGTGTGTGTGTGTGTGTGTATGTCTAATAATAAATATCATTATTAAAAATATTTCAAGCATTACCTTTTGTGACAGCATGGATGGACCTGGAGAGTATTATGCTAAGTGAAATAAGCTAGTCAGAGAAAGACATGTGTCACATTACTTCACTTATATGTGAGATCTAATGAACAAAATAGACTGATGAACAAAGTGGAGACAGACTCATGGATACAGAGAACAGATTGATAGTTTTCAGAGGGGAAGGGTTCAGGGCTGGGTGAGATAGGTGAAGGGATTAAGCAAAGGAAAAAAAGAAAGATTAATGGACACAGACTACAGTTTGGTAATTGCCAGAGTAAAGGGGGATTGAGGGGATAGAAGAAGGTAAAGAGAGGATAAATGGTGATAAAAGGAGACTTGACTTGGGTAGCAAATGCACAATACCATATACAGATGATGCATGGTAGAATTGTAAAAAACAAAACAAAAATAAAAGTAAACAAATAAATAATATTTTAGGCATCCCAAAGATGCAGAAAATAATACAACAAACATGCATATATTTTTCTCTTAATTCTATTTAATTATAAAATATTTTGCCACAATTGCATTAGTTTATTATATATTACAAATTATATCTAATAAAGGCAAAGACTTTTTGTATCTCTCTGAATCACAGACTTCCAACTCAATCCCAAAAGTCACCACACACATTTGAGTTTTGTATTTATCTTTCCATTCCTTGTTTTCTATTTAATGACATAATAAGGATAAAAAGGGTGGGGCAAAAGTAGGTTTACAGTTGTGAGTACGCAAAACACAGAGTTTATTCTTGGATTGTTATTTATTAATTACTAGAGGCCCAGTGCACAAAATTAATGCCCTGGGAGGGGGGGTTCTCTCAGCCCGGCCCGCACCCTCTCATACTCCAGGAGCCCTCGGAAGATGTCCAACTGTCGTGGAGCCCTGTGGGAGTGCACTGACCACCAGGGGGCAGCTCCTGCATTGAGTGTCTGCCCTCTGGTGGTCAGTGCGCATCATAGCAACCGGTTGGTCTGCCATCAGGCCAAAACCAGCTCTCTGACATCCCCTGAGGGGTCCCAGATTGTGAAAGGGTGCAGGCCAGGCCAAGGGATCCCACTGGTGCACAATCAGTGTGAGGAGGGACACAGGAGGTTGGCCAGCCAGGGAGGGACCATGGGAGAGCTCCAAGGCATGTCCGGCTGTCTCACTCAGTCCCAATCAGCTAGACCCCAGCAGCAAGCTAACCTACCAGTCGGAGCATCTGCCCCCTGGTGGTCAGTGCACATCATAGTGACTGGTTGACCAGTTGACTATCTGTCCCCTGGTGGTCAGTGCATGTCATAACAAGTGGTTGAGCAGCCTTAGCATATCATTAGCATATTATGCTTTGATTGGTTGAATGGCGGACCAGACAACTGGACACTTAGCATATCAGGCTTTTATTATATAGGATTGCATTACTTTCCATAAGAACAACTATAAACCTACTTTTGTCCCACCCTGTAAATGCTATATTGCAGTATTTTTAATACTCTCTTTACAAAATCAAGAATTTTTTAGTTCCAGTGCATTTTTTGAAATTTATCCATATTCTTATATGTAGCCTGAAAACATTCATTTTCACTGTTGTAAACACTCCTCTGATGTTCAGGAAATTAAAAGTACACCAGAGATTCAGTTCTCCGGTTAGCCCTGCCTTTTTTTCTATACTACACATTACCATTACTGGGATTAAAAAGATTTCTAGAACTCTATATATTCTTGCCATATCTATGACATCCTCAGTCTTAATCCTAATCTCTGCATGAGACCTACTAAAATAATTTCATTACACCTCCTATTCCTAATTATGAGATTTTCATCTTATCCCTTTACTTAATCCCCATATAGCTGCATAAAATTGCTTTTGACCTATATTCTGCTCTTTCAACAAATTATTTTCCTCTGTCTTCTTAAAGCTTTATTTCTTCCTTTTGGAGGCTTGATATTGGCCTACCAATTATCTGCACATCTTAATCTGTGAATATATTACCTTACTTGGCAATAGGAACCTTGTAAGTGTGATTAAGTTAAGGGGATCTTAACATTGGAAGATTATCCTGAATTTTCTGAGTGTGCCTGATGCAGTCACAAACTCCTTGTAAGGGAAAGGCAGGAAGTCAGAAAGGAGCAGAGACATAATATTGATGGTGTTGAAGATACAGAAATAGGGCTAGGAGCCAAACTGGAAAAGGCAAATCAATAGATTTTCCCCCATAGCCTCCAGAAAGAACCTCTCAAGAGACACCTGGATATTAGCCTAGTATGACTCATTTTGGACATTTAATCTCCTGAACTATAAGATAACATTATTGTGTTATTTTAAGTCACTGAGTTTGTGGTAATCTATTTCAGCAACTGTAGAAAATTAATACACCTCCCTTACTAAACATAATTCACTATACTTCCTTAGCTAAAAATAAATTTATCCAGCCATTCCTTCTCCACCAGTTGCTTTAAAACAGCTTAAAAAACATTTAAGACTCTCTGTTTATAAAATGAACTCTTACTAACCATACGGCTGTCAGTAGGTACTTAATTTATTTTTCTTCCTTATTTCTACTTGGAAAAAGTAATGAACATTCATTATCTTCCTCTTGCCAAATCTTTTAAAACTTTATTGTGGTGAAATATAAAACACATACAGAAATCTGCAAGGAAATAAATGTGCAATTTAACACATTTTTGTAAAATGGACATCCATGTAAATATCACCTAAGTAAAGAAATAAAATTATCGATGCCCAAATTTTTTCTGCAGCCTTACCTGAACATGACCTTACTATCACCACTATGTTAAACCAGTATTCTGATTTTTACAGTGTTTATTTCATTGTTTTTCTTTACATTGTAACTATTTATACATCCCAAACAACACAGTTTACTTGTAATTAAACTAAACTAAACATTGTTTCCTCTTCAACTCCATTATAATGTAATTTTGCCTCTACTATTCCATTGAAATTGCTTGGGCAAAGGTCACTCTAATTAACTCTAAACTACTAAATCATGTTATTTATTTCAAATTCTGTCTCCTCATCACTGATGTTTCATCTATAATTGAAACAGTTGATTGCTCACTTGTCATTGAATATTCGTACTTTGTAGGTTTCTCTTGCACCTCTGTATTTTCTGATCTCTCCAGCTAATTTTACTCATTGCATTTTCTAGCTTTACTTCTGATGCCAACCCGCTGGAAATATATGTTGCCCTCCTCAATCTCAAGCTGAATGTCCTGAACTCCAGTCAGGTTCATTCCTCCCTCTGGATAATTCCCTTTGTATGTTATATGGAAACCTTAAACCCAACTAGTCCAAAATAGAACTTGGAATAGAATAGCAGGAGTCTCCTGCTCCATTCTCAACTGCCGCTTCTTCCTGCTGTGACGTTTGTATTCTCCATTTATGAGAAGGGCATCTCTATTCATGTCCTCATTCCAGCCAAAAATATGAACTATGTCAGGAGTGCTCCTTACTTCCATTTACTCATAATATCTAATCATTTACCAATAAGGTAGATTTTACTTTATTAGTATTTTCCCAACAGCTCCCACTTTTACATTTCCACTGCTCCTGACTCAGCTTAGAACTTAATAATTAAATAAATTACTTTGGCATTCTGCTAATTGTCTTCCCTGACTTCATTCTCAAACAACTCCAAACAGAATTGAAACTAGCTTTCAGAATCTAACATAATTATGTTGCACAAACTTGTTTATGCCTTTTCATTGATTCTCTTCATTTTTGGGTTAGTCTTTGCTCACAACTACCACAATTATTCCTTGATGATTTTCTGGCTCATTTTTTTTTTAATTTCTGATTATAGGCTCCATGCTCTGAAGTGAGTAACACTTCCTATTTAACACTTGTTGCACCTCTAGCAAGTTATTCCAGTCATTCCAGATATACTTTCTTCCTTAAATATTTTCCTTATTATTTTAAGGCCCATATATAGTGCCCACTTTATTTTGAATTGATAATTCCACACTCTCTTGTTGTTTTCTGACACCTGGGATTAGGATTATTTTTAGGCCACATTAGAAGCTAGTCGTATTTCACATATGCTGAATGAAAACATTTCTAACTCATGTCCATTGAGGTCATGGCATACTTCTGAAAATGCAGTAAAGCTCCTACTAGAAAAGAGTTACTGCAGCAGATATCTTTTACTCTGGTTTTGCTTATCTCTGTAGCCAATGTCGATGACTATCTCTTGACCAAACCTTGAGAACTGATCTTCCAGAATATTCACACATTTACTGAGCAATCATGTTACTATCTGTGCCCAAAGCAGTAGGTCTACATGAACCAGGTGGGTAGCATGTGTAAGATAAACATGGAGTTTATTCTATGTACCTGTTACTTGATCTGGGGTCTACACATACTTTATAAGTTGACAGATATAAGCCTATGTGACCAGCTCCATTTTAGGAACTCTAGATTCCAAAACTCAAGCAGGCTTCCCTACATAAACATCTCTCATGTGTCTCTGAGGTTTGCAGCTAGAGAGACCCTTGCAGAGAAGAAATGTTGGGAAGCCTGTATGTGACCTCTCTTGCCTTTGCCTGCATATAATTTTTCCTGCTGTACTTTCACAGTGTCCTTTGCTATATCAAATCTCAGCCATGAGGATAATTTTACGTTGAGTTGTGTGAGTGCTACAAGTGAATCACTGAACTAGCAATCGGTTGTGTACCCGAGATGGCTCCTCTACCTCATTACTAACTTGGTTCCTACCTCAATTTTCCAGGCCATACCCACCCAGCTCCACACATATTGCAACCAGTAGTTGAATCCTATATCACTCTCTCCTCAGCTTATAAACAAAATCCAGACCCATTTTATATGCTCCTGGTGAATCTTTTTAATCTCCTCCACCACTTATAATCATTCCCCCAGTGAATATGAACAACTCACTTTGAAGAGAGAGGAAGAGAAGAGACAACAGCAGTAAAAAGTAAGCTCTGTGTTATTGTAACAAAAACCAATTAGTGCAAAATGAATTTATCCTGGAGGAAATCTATTAATATTATCACTCATGGAAATAGTGCTATAGATTCTGTCCTTACTCTCCTCCCGCCTCGCCCCAAGATATTTATAATTTAAGGGGAAAGGCTGGATTTGGAGGTGGGATTTTGGAGGATATAAAGGATTGTATGTCCTGGAAATACAAATATGATGAAAGATGTTCCTGGAACCAAAATAGCTATGATCTATTTGATGATTTCCATCTCTAAGCAGCTAAAAAGGTCTTAGGCTGGGAAGAGAAGAAAGGAAGCCTGAAGCACAACAGGCTGCATGTTCTAAGCTTATAGTATACTAGTATATCATCTGCAGATCTGGCAAAGACCTACAAGGATTAGCAATAGACAGCTCTGTCTGGCACATGCTCATTTAATGCTTCTTTGAAAGATCATACCACGGGGACTGGATGTGAGCCTCCAGGGAGAGACAGAACTAGTGTTTTATAAACCTGCTCTCTCTTAGCACTACACTCAAGCCAGGGAGCCTCACGAGGCCTCAGCTGCCCCACAATCCTCAGAAATTGAATCTCTGACCTGGAATCTGGTGAGTGATTGAAACATCTAGGGCTATAGTAGTTCAAATCATGTTGCATGTGTACTTGGGATGGAATTGAGAGAAGTCATGGGCTATCCTAGACATGGTTTCCAACTTTGTATGAGGATCTCTCAAGCAGGAAGGGCATTTGTTAGAGGTACACAGCACTTCTAATCCTCTTGTCTGATATATTCTATAGTTTTGGGAAACAACGCCTGGACTCTTTTTCTTCCCTTAATAGTCACTCAATTCTTGCTCTTAGAATTTGAGGTCCACTGCAAGTCAAACTACATTTATATATGACACATATTAGATAATATTTATCAGAAATTTGTTTTAAAAAATACTTCTGAGACATGGAGTTTCGCATTCTTTTTAGGGATGTTGCAAAGTCAGTTTAGCAGGATTTGGACAAAATGACCTTGAAAAATATAAGTGTTTGTCAATGATTTTTTTTCTGACAAAGCTCAAAGAAGTTAGCCTTTTGTTTAAGAGTCTAAGAGCAACAGCTCCTCTTTTCTGGTATTCTTAAAAGGTTGAGTTAAAACAAAGACTTCAAGTAGCCCATCAGATGATTCCCAGTTGTGAATGGATCACCAGCTTGTTACATATCAACTTAGGCATGTTTTCTGAATATAAAACTATCTTCTTTCCTATGCGTGTCATGCTTCAGGAATGGATTTGCTATTTTATTTATATCAGTTTGTTAAATATTTGCCCAGAAATATTAATTCTGAATCTCATGTGTTTTATTTTTATCAATAATGATAAGCTTTTGACATATATAAGAATTTTAGACCATTATATTTGGTGGATAATGCTTTCCTTTCTTTTGAAACCACATTGTGATTAACAGCCTATAAGGAAAACTTGTCAGAGGCAGGTTGATAGTCATTGCCTACCTCTCCCTCTGTAACCAAAATTCAGAGGGAGTTTTTATTAGAACAACATAGATGATTCCTAGAGCTCACCCACCCTCACCTCTCCACAGGTAAACCCACACATATTATTCCTTCATGACTTCCCAATAATTGCCAATGATAATTTCTTTATTGTTCAATTATCATGCTTGTTTTGATTCTGACACCATTAGTTATCCTTCACAGAATTTCTTCTCTGGGCTTTCCTTATACTAACAGTTAACATATGAAATAGGGATAGCAGGTATTCTTCATGACTTTATAAAGTAGTGTTATAATTAGTTCATAAGAGAGGATTAGAATATAATGAAGATTGTTCTACTGGTAACAGCTGCCACATAAATGACTGCCCAAGAAGATGTTGAAGTCTTCATTATTAAGAGAATTTTTTTAAGATGTTATGGGAGAAACTCATTATTCAGTTGGACTTTAGGTATGTGACCAAAGTTTCCTCTAAACTCTATGTACTAGATTTCACACTTTAACCCTTTGCACTCGCTTGCTTTTTTCTCGATTCCTTTATTCTAATGCTAACCGTGTTGAGTCACACTCGACATCCGAGTGCAAAAGGTTAAACCCTTCTTTAATAATTGTTCTTCAAGGTACCCAGGATGATTATGGAAAAGGGTAAGGCATACAAAGCAGAGTGTGGTTTTACAGGTGGGATCTTGTATCTGTTCCATGGACAATGTCCTCATGAACTAGTTTATGGATATGTCTATGGTGACCAGTCAATTCCAAAGCTTCAAAGGCAGAAACTCTATATTTACTCATTACCTAATTTACATTGAGTGCATAGCAGGAGCTCAGTAAGTGTTTAATGCCATCAAAAATATTATCTAGTCTTCATCTAAAAATGAAGACATTTTTAGAGAGCATCCTGTAACAAAGATTGAGAAGGAATTCAAATCTGGTAAACATTCATGTCAAGCCCAAACCAATCCTGGTGTCTTCTTGTCACAGATATTATTATATATATTCTGAATCTCTTTCCACACAAAACATATATCTGGTAATACCAGGAGTTCACAGTCAGTATTAACATTCTTATACTTTATTTTCTAACTCCTAATCAGCCATTAAACACAATTATCCTTATCTAGATACCTTTAGAACAGTGGTTCTCAACCTTTCTAATGCCATGACCCTTTAATACAGTTCCTCATGTTGTGGTGATCCCCAACCATACAATTATTTTCGTTGCTACTTCATAACTGTAATTTTGTTACTGTTATGAATCGTAATGTAAATATCTGTGTTTTCCAATGGTCTTAGGCAACCCTGCTAGCGGTTCTCAACCTGTGGGTCCTGACCCACAGGTTGAGAACCGCTGCTGTAGAGCCTAAGACCATGGGAAAACACAGCTATTTATATTACGATTCATTAACAGTAATGTGATGAGATGGTAGGAGAATGTGATGAGATGGTAGGAGAATGCTATGAAAGAATAACTTTTTGCTTTCTCAATGCTTTTTCCAGGCAAGTCCTTCCCAGAGTTATGGAAATTCCTAGCAATAATAATGCCAGCAGCTTCTTCTTCGTACTGATGGATCTCCCAGGACTAGAGAGTGCTCACTGCTGGACAGCTATTCCTATCTGCCTTATCTATGGTCTCTCTTTGCTGGGCAACATCATCATAATGTACATTGTCAAGTCTGTGCCCAGCCTTCACACACCCATGTACCTCTTCCTTTCCATGCTTTCAGTGGCTGACTTGGGCCTTTCAGCTTCTACACTGCCTTCAATGGCAGCCGTGTTTCTCCTAGGCCAGAGGAAGGTGGGAGCTGCAACCTGCTTTGTGCAACTCTTCTTCATTCACACTTTCTCAGTCATTGAGTCAGCTGTGCTGTTGGCCATGGCTTTTGACCGCTGTGTGGCTATCCGAGAGCCCTTACGCTATGCCACCATTCTCACAACCCAGCGCATTGGGGCCATTGGGCTGGCCATTGTGACCCGCAGTGCTGCCCTTCATCTGCCCCTGCCTGTACTCCTTGGAAGACTTCAGTTCCAGCCTGTGAATGCTCTGTCTCATTCTTATTGTGTTCACCCTGATGTTGTAAGGCTGGCCAGGTCCAGCACTCTTGTGAACAGTGGCTTTGGGCTCTTCGTCATGCTTTCCACATTGGGGACAGATGCTGTGCTCATTCTCCTCTCCTATGTGCTGATCTTGAAGACAGTATTAAGCATTGCTTCCAATGCTGGGCGACTCAAAGCCTTCAACACCTGCATTTCCCATATCTGTTCTGTACTTCTCTTTTATACCCCACTAGTCAGCCTGTCCATGATCCATCGCTTTGGGAAAAAGAAACTACCAGTTCAGGTATACATGCTTCTCTCCTATCTGCACTTTCTTGTACCTCCAATGCTCAACCCAATTGTCTACAGTATAAAAACCAAAGAGATTCGGGTACGCATTCTGAAGCTGCTCCACCTGAAAAAGCTTTGAGCTCAAAGGACAAAATATTGGTTCTGATAGTCAACCTGCTGATTAAGATATACCACATAGGAGGTAGAATGTACCTCTCCGCTGATCAATTACTTATTCAAAAACTAATGACTGAATATATTATGGTGCTTCCCCAGCCATCAGAGCAGATAAAATGTTTCTTATTCTGCAAATGTCACTGTCAGCCTGAGAGACCTCTGGTTAGGGGAAACTAACAGCCTCTGGAGAGAGTATCAGTTACATGTAAATCAGTTATATTAGAAGAGTAGGATTTAATGACATTTAAGATCTTTTTCAACTAAAAACCTAGAATCCCACAAAATTAAGCTCAAAGGGGCCTTACTTGATTGTACTTTCTGAAAGTTTTGCAAGTATGTGAAATCAAAATATGTTTTTCTTCTGACTTGCATATTAACTATACCTAGCCCTTTGAATAAAGGGAAAGCCCTGCTCCTCACTTTCTAATACATAAATGAGATACTATGTGCCCTCAAAAACTACATCAAAATGCTGTAGTTCTTGAATGGTGGATGCCATATATAAGTCAACTTTCCCTCCATACTTTTTAAAAATAAATATATTTTTTGTTGATGTCAGAGAGGAAGAGAGAGATAGAAACATCAGTGATGAGAGAATCATTGATTGGCTGCCTCCTGCACGCCCTGCTACTGGGGATTGAGCCTGCAACCCAGGCATGTGCCCTTGGCTGGAATCAAACCTGGGACCCTTCAGTACGCAGGCCAACACTCTATCCACTGAGCCAAACCAGCTAAGGCTCCCTCCATACTTTAGATAATAATTTTTAAAGTCCATTTTTATGAGAACAGACTAGGTTTGCACAAACAAATCAAAGCTAGAGAAATTGAATTGCTCACTGTGTCATGGTCTTCCTTTCTGGATTAAAGCTTCAGCTAACTTTGTTGATAGAATTGCTCTATTAAAAACATAACCAGTAATAGGTTAAGAAAGCATTTCACTTAAGTGCTAATATTTTGTATCAGATTGTATTATAAAGTTATTTACAATGTTGTGAAGGGAAGGCAAAAAAAACAAACAAACATGTTATCAACATTTTATTTCTGCCCTACATAGTCACTCATTTGGATTATATTTATTACCTCTGCTGAGCCACCTCCTATTTAAAGTATACAGAAAACAAAATAGAATATTGCTTCCTTAGTATGAAAAGTTTAAATAATTCAGTGAAATAGGCTTTAAACATATGTCTTCAGGTGCTTCCATGGCTGACAGTACAGTTTAGAGGGAAGACACTAAGAAGTTCAAGTTTACTTAACCAGTGAGATTTCAAGAGATACTTCTTTAAAGTGATGAGTTTTAAGTGGATACCAGAAAGATGAAATATGTTATCACTGTCTTTCAATGTCTGGCCTATTTTATATATCTTGCCTAGAATTAGAGTTATTTGTTGGAATATGTTCTAGATCCATTATGGCTGGGGCCTCCCTATTTTCTTTCATTCATACTCAGGGGTGTAACAAATAAGTGTGCCCACAACAAACAGGGTTTGGTTTTGTTTTCCATTTATATTGTGAAACAAAATAATTTTATAAAACATTATTTTTGTAGGACATGAGGTGCCTGCCTTGGTTTTCAATGCTGTAGCTAAAATTGTGATTTCTATTAAACTACAGAGCTATATCCTCAAAGTTGAAAGTCTTTCATTTTATTGAACTTTTATTATTTCTGTTGCAACAATAAAAAGGGTATTTTGCTGCATTTATATGAACATAATAATAACAATAAAATTTATTAAATATTTAATGTGTGATTTTTCAGGAATGATATATTTACATATATTATATTAAATAGCATCAACTCAGGTCTTTCATAATAATAAAATAATAATAACTACTTTAGTATTGACAAGCTGTTATAAGGTTTTTAATGGAGTACCTCATTTAATCCTCACAATAATGTGCATTAGTTTCTTTCATGGTGCCCATTTCACTGATGAGGAAACTGAGCCAATGAGAAGTTAAATAACATGCCCAGACATTCAGAGCTATTAAGTGATGGAGCTGAGATTCAAACCCACACATTTTCACTTCAGGGCCATTTATTGTTAAACATATATCTATAATCTCCCAATGGTAGTACCATTATATATTACAGATATTAAAAATGAGGCTTAAAGAGCTTGTGTAACTGATATAATTACCAGTGGAGACCATCTTCAACTCAGGTATTTCTGATATTGAAGCTTGCACTCACAAACAACCAATTACTTTTTAAACACAATATAAGGGTACTCTCAGAAACTGAGACAGACTTGGACAGGGCTAAAGGATTTCCAATCACAATGGAGTTTCTTTATAGCCCATTGCAAAACTTGTTTGGCAGTGACATGGTTAAAGGCAGTTGCTGCCCCAAAGCCCATGGCACCTGTTGTGTTCATCAAGGAATAATATCCAAGAATTGGCTGATTGGCTGTAAAATCACTCTTCATTGCAAATTCCTCTCTATTGTAACCTGGAGGATGACGAGAAATGTTCTCAGCTCTTTTCTCCTTGTGGGTGAGTCAATAACACAGGGTTTAGAGAGGAAAGGGGTAGAGCCATTTGCCCCTTGTTAGTGGGCACTTAAAAATAGTGTTAATAATATGTTTTGAGTTAAGTACAGTATATTAAAGATTTAGAGAAAGAAAAAGGGGTCTTCAGATCTATTGGATGAGTTTCCTGAATTATTCCTCAAATGTGCTGGCCTAATAGATAAAACCAATTAAATGGGCAATTATGATGGGCTGGTTACTTATCACAAAACTTCTCCTTGCTTTAAATACAGACTGATAGAGGTGCACCTGAGGCTCTAAGAAAATGATTCTATTCCTCTCCAAGGTAGACAAGCTGAGATGAAAAGTTTGAGGAGCAGAATGATATAGGGAGTTGCTCATTTGTGAAGACAGTTTGAAAAGATAGTCTGCTTCTTCTTGCAAGATGGAAGGTAACAGAATGATGATGTGAATTGATAAACCCACGGTAATCAAGATTAGTTGCAAATCTTTCAAAATCTTTAAAGAATCATCTTTGAGAAAACTCCTTATATTTTGGTCATAGTAAGTGACTTTAAGACAAATATTAACAAGTATTATTTACATTATAAGTACTTTGCAGAATACTAGGAACTCTCCAAGTCTTTCATCCATTATCTTATTTTATCATCAATTAAACCTATAAAATTGGTATGCTATGAAAATTAGTAAAATTTATCCATTTTCAATTTTCAGTGAGTATATGGATATAGTTCTAGATAATATTTTGTGAACATGAAACCCATTCTCTTATTATTTCATATTACTATCACGGCAGAATATTGGCTCTTAATACTCTTGATCTGAAATCCTAATGTTGTTGCCAAAGAAAGTAGACTCCATGTTGGGAAATTCAGCATGGTGTCCCACTCTGTTTACTATAATGCCACAGGTTTACACCTGATGGAAATTCTGCTGACAGGCCAAAATAAATAGTTCTAATAAAGAAGTAGCTCATAGTGTATTCTTGAAATTTTGGAAAAGTAGCTCTTGCTTAAGCCCAAATTTCATCTAAGTATTTTTCCCACTGTTTTTGTGCTGAAGACAGGACCAAAAACAGATGCCTTGCCTATATTCTTCTGCTTCTTAACACTAAGTTCATTTACTCAACAAGTGTTCCTTAGAAATTGAAAAATGAAAAAAAATTACACAATCACACATATACTCATGAAATTTCCTCTTCTAGACAGTCAACTTAGTGTAATATGTACAAAAACAATATTCTTCACATATATAAACATCGCAATGGGTCCACATATATAAACACCTTTTTATAGGTCCATTTTCTCAAATGATAAGTTAACTAAAGTCAGGAATTCTGACTCTGCTTACATTATGGATATTCATTGTGATTATATATATGCATTTGAAATTGATGGGTAAAGTGAGAAATCTTTCAGTTTGTTAAGAAATGTGAGATTTTTTTCTCAAATTAAAATACAGATAGTGACAGTGTAGGGTGAATGTAAGATGGAGAATTCACAAAGAGCATTCAGACACTTAATTTGAATGCATGGTTCTTCCCAATCAATGGTGTGTGTGTGTGTGTGTGTGTGTGTGTGTGTGTGTGTGTTTTTAACATTTCCTCAACTTATTTCCAGTTGCTCCATTAGTAACTGAATAAAAATTTATAAATTTATATGTAGAAGGGATAATACAGCTTGTCCAATTTTCTAAAGCATCAGAATTTAGCTAACTTACAAGTTCCTTTTTAAAATATTTTACTTTGTACACTAAATTATAAGGAAAAACAGTATCCTTGTTTATTATCATTACCATATGCTTATTGGTCTTTAATTATCTGTGGTAAGATCATTTGATAAATCCTAATGAAAGAATCACCTGGAGGGCTTGTTAAATTGCCAAATGCTGGGCTTCAATTCCAGAATCCTGATTCAGTTGCTGATGCCACTAGATATATATTCAGCACAGAAGAGAATAGCCCCAATCTTCTAGTCAGGTACAATGCAGTTTGCTTAAGTGATTGTGTTAGCTCTAGAGGTTGTCTCTGTTTACAACTTTCTTATTTCTATCATGATTCCACCTATAATAGATACCTATCTCCTAGTTAATTTGGGTGCTGATACTTGAGATTTTTCCTGATGCATCTCTATACATTCTCTACCAATCACTCACTCACTCACCCATGCACCTACAAATTTCCAACTACCTTGAACCTTCTTACTGTTTTGCTTTTTCTCCATTACCCCCTCCTCACAGAGCTATAACTTACTTTCAATCTAAAATAACACCGCTTTCTCTTTCTACATTGTATTTTTTTTACATATTTTAAATAATATTGACTCCTTATTTGGGGGATCTTATTGTTAATTTTTTAATAGTTCTATTACCAGAATCTAGAACAGTGATTAGGACTGCTTAATTCTGGAAGGATTGAAGTAGAGAATAAGAGGAAAATCAGAAGTGGCCATTACATAGGAAATTTTTTAAAATAGAAATTCATGGGTGTTTATAGTTTTCTTTGATTTAAGGATAAAGCTTGTGTCTTGAATCTGTTGGTTAATAGCTGACATTTATCTTAAGTTACAAACAATGATGTCCAGAATACAAAATCACTGGGTCAGAATTATTTCTAGTCTTGGACCCTCCTTTTATAATCTATGAGACTTTAGCAAAGTTATGTACTTGAGTTCTTAACAATTAATCTTATTAATCTGGAACACTGATCTGCCAATCTCTAAGGGTTAAGAGACTTTAAAATGATCTAAGTGAAATTGTTTTGTAAAGTGCTTTACATGAAATACAACGGTAATGAATTGCAACAGTAATGAATTACACTTGCACATGTTTACCTGCAGAAAAAAAGGTGACAGAATTCATTATTATGTGGACCTCCTCTTCACAAAGAGAATAATAATGGATTGCACTATACAAGACATATAAAAGGAAAGATGACAAAATAAAGAAAAAAGTCATTTTCTAAAAACAAAACAAAACACCTCCAAATATATTATTAAATAAGGTTCTTCAAAAATAAGTTGTCCTTATTGTTGTTATTATTCTTCAATATTATCTATTTCTGGAAAATTCAAGAAATCTCCTTCTTCTGTTTTTTAATTAGGAAGGAAGATTTAAAGTTTTCAAATTGAGTTTTCTTTATTGTGTTCTCAAAAGAAAAAAAGGAACAGAGAATTAAAAATGTATTAAATATAAGGAGGTAGCTGAGATGACAGGACATGAAAAGTGGCCAAAGTTCAAGGGTGAAACCACAAGGAAGACAGAAAAATCTGTCCAAAGTTCATTGCATTTCTCTAGAGACTACTCTCTCCAGTGCATCTAAGTACTGATTCATTAGCAAATACATGTCTTTTTTCTAGTTTCTACATTCTCATCAGAATAATACTGAAGAGTAATCCATAAGTTTCAAAGTACCTGTTCAATATTCTGTAAGTTAAGAATCATTGTATTAAATGTTCCACATGACCAGGTACATTAGAGAATGAGTTGTATTTATATAAATGTCTAATTTATTTTTGCCATAGCTTTATATTTTAAATTATATGTGTGATAAGAATTTGTGTGTTTACACAGGTACTTGACATAAAAAGAGGAATTATTTTGTATTCTTTTAATTATGAAAGATGCCTCTATGCAAAATTCTCATATTCACCATAGTGGAGAAGCACCTATTCAAAGGCATTTGAAGGAGAACCTTATAGGAAGTGAGAAACCTTGATTCTGGTTCCAGACCAGGCACACCAACTATATTGGAGCTAGAGTCCATTCCCAAAAATTTATAATGTAGACTGGGGAATAAGTCTATCTTAGTCCCTTTCAAGAGCTGTTTCAAACTCTCATTTGGGGTTAAATTGTGTTGAGTGGCTCCTGAGACAGAATTACATGTTTGCAAGATTTCTTTTAATGATTCAAATACATCTTTTTTAAAAGACTCCTTATGTATGAACTGGAAGAAGGACTTGGGAAGATTAAAAGGCCATGATTATCAGAGTAACATTTTGGGGAACTTAATGTCTTAGGTTATAGAACAGGTTTTGATTTAAAAAAACTTCTTTGATTCCAGGCCCTGTGAATGCACATCTGCTTGGAGTTCTCCCCCTCCAGGTCATCATGTCAGACTCCAACTACACTGGCACCTCCTTCTTCCTAACAGGCCTCCCAGGCCTTGAAGCTGTGCACACCTGGCTCTCCATCCCTCTTTGTGCCATGTATGTGGCATCTTTGACAGGGAACAGCCTGATCCTGTGGGTGGTGAGGTCAGAGCCCTCCCTGCACCAGCCCATGTACTACTTCCTGTCCATGCTGGCGGTGACTGACCTAGGACTATCTGCTTCCACACTGCCCTCCATGCTCACCATCTACATGCTGGGTCTCAGGGAGGTAGCACTGGATGTATGCTTGGCCCAGCTGTTCTTCATCCACACTTTCTCCATCATGGAGTCCTCTGTGCTGCTGACCATGGCCTTTGACCGTGTTGTGGCCATCAGCAACCCCCTGCGCTATAGCACCATCCTCACGAGTCCCCGCGTTGCCAGCTTGGGCGTGGCCATCATGGTGCGCGGCATCGGTCTCCACATCCCAGCCCCCATCATGCTGAAGAAACTGCCTTACTGCCGCAATCGCCTGCTTTCCCACTCCTACTGCCTGCACCCCGATGTCATGAAGCTGGCCTGTGCTGACACCCACATCAACAGCGCCTATGGTCTCTTCGTAGTGCTCTCCACGCTGGGTGTGGATGCCGTGCTCATCGTCCTCTCCTATGTGCTGATCCTCCACACAGTGCTGTCCATTGCCTCCAAGGCAGAGCGCCTCAAAGCCCTCAACACGTGTGTCTCCCACATCTGTTCTGTGCTGCTTTTCTACACACCTATGATTGGTCTGTCCATGATTCACAGATTTGGGAGGTGGGCTTCCCCATGCAGTCGTGTACTACTCTCCTATCTCCACTTTCTCACACCTCCGGTGCTCAATCCCGTGGTTTACACCATTAAGACCAAGCAGATCCGATTAAGGATGCTGCGCCTATTCCGGTCAGATGGAGCTGGCATCAGAGACCCTCAAGATCATTAAGTCTTTTCTAGAAAGAAGGCAGGAGAATTGCTTTTTTCCTTTTGTCTTTCTTTTTTGTTTGTTTGTTTGTTTGTTTGTTTGATAAAATCTGCATCTGCCTATCTCACTTAATTAAGGTCTGAAGAATATTTTCTTCACTGGATATGAAATTCTAGTTGGTGATTTTTTTCTTTAAATATTTAAAATATTTCATTTTGATCTCCTCTTCCTTGCCTTATGTCTGAGGAGGATTTTGCTATAATTCTCATTTTGTTCTTCAACTGGTAAATGTTCCCTCCACAACAAAGGATTCTTTCAAGATTGTATTTGGTTTTGGTTTCTTCAGTTTAACGATTTGACTAGATGCTTCTATTTTGGTACTACTTTTTCTTGATGTTGAATTGGATTACTGGATCTATAGTTTGGTTTAAATCATTAATTATGGAAGTTCTCAGCCTTTATCGGTTCATATGTTTCTTCTGATTTGTTTCTTCTTTTTTTTTTTTTCTGGTATTCAAATTACATATATTGTTTCATAGTTCTTGGATGTGCTATTCTGTGTTTTTAATTTTTTTCCCTCTTAATTTCAGTTTGGGAAATTTCTATTGACTGACCTTCAAGTTGATTTATTCTTTATTATGTTTATTTTTTAGTCTACTGATGAACTCATCAAAAGACATTGTTTATTTTTATTACAGTGTTGCTGTTGTTTTCATTTCTAGCATGCCCTTTTGATTCTTATAGTTTCTTTCTATTTACAATGCCCACCAGTAATTTTCACATTTACTATTTACATTAGAGCCCTTATCATATTTTTCATAGATATTTAATGTCTCCATTTGATAGTTACATATTATGAAGTGTATCTTATTCTCTTTATGATAAATTACTTTGTCTCTTTGAAGTATGATTTTATTTTTCCTTCATGATTTTTGTTCAAATTAAGGCATGTTTTATTGGGCAATAAGAAGTAGGTAAATGTGCCTTTAGCAGGAGGATATTTGTTAATCTGATTAGAAGTTGGGTTGTGTTTACTTTAGCTATAGATACGAGAAGATATGTTCCTTGTTTTCTACTCACCTCTTGTACTTTTCCTTAGGGAAAAAAAATCTGTATTTGTCAGCTCTTTTTGTTCAATTTTAGTTGAAAAGTAATTTATTATTTATTATATTGGAACCCTATTAGATTGGTGCAAAGGCATGATATGTGGAGGAGAGAAGCATACAATAATCTTCTAATTTAAATCTTAGAAGGGCCTGAAATGTTACTGGGTCTGTTTCTCAGAGCTCTGGCCTTCACAAAGATTTCTACAGTGGTTTCATTTTTCCTCCCCCCAATACCTCCCTAGCCTCCTTTTTCTTCTTTCTCTGACTATAGCATGCTCAATGTATTGAATCTGGAACTCTTTTCCCACTTAGATAAGACAGGAAGATTGAGGAAGCTGGATATGAGAGGAATTTCTTTCCTCCAGTACGGATAAAGTTCTGAAAGCCTTTTCCCTTAACACATTAGTTTATTATGGAGAGACCTCTGTTGATATTTCACAATAGTTACCCTTTCATTCCTTTGCCTGAGTCACAAATGCATCTTTCTTTGTTTCCCATTTATAACATATCTAAGCTTATAGAGCGTAGAGATATTGTGGATGGCCTGGGAATGGTTCTACTACCTCAGAATTTTGGCTGCAAATATTAAAATATAGTTAAAACAAAAGTAACACATAAAAATTATTTTAATTATACAAGGACAGGCCATGAATGACAAGAACAGGGATGCAGCCCAAATTATTAAGTAACAGAATGTTGTTTCAGGAAAGAAATCAGGAATGAAATTAAATCAAATCCTTCTCTCCCACCCCCATCCCTCCTCAACTCACACACTCACACACACACACACACACACACACACACACACAATATATGCACTCCAGGGCTCATAGTTTTCTGTATTCTGTATTTTTTTCCCTTCATATTTTTATGCCTGTTTTATTTTATCATATTTTCAGATCACAGATATCCCTGGATACTTACTGGTGTCTAAATGAGATAGAATATCCCATTCACCCTGGAGGAAGTCTGCTTTGACCAAAAGTGTGCATGTGCAGGAGGGTAATGACTTCTAAGATTATCATCTTATTCATTAATTCTTTCATTAAGATAGTAATGGAACATTTTAGAAGGATTAAATTCAGTCAAGATTATCAAAACCCTATTCACTTATTCTGACTTGTTCCAGGGCTGACTATATAGATAGTGGCTATAGAATGAAATCCAATTCTACTAAATTGAGAAAGATTTAAAAATAAGAAAATAGAAGCTGAAAATCTCCCCTTGATGATATGGGAAATGGGGTAAACCACTGAACACCAGCTGTAATTGTTCAGGGGTTTTCAAGACATAACTTCCTTAAGTAATTCAATTTAAGGTGAATTTTGAATAGACATTTTTCCAAAGAAAGCATATAAATTACCACTAAGCATATGAAAAGGTGTTGAACATTACTAATCATCAGGGAATTCAAATCAAAATCGCAATTAGATATCATCTCACACATATTAGGATGGCTATTAGAAAAAAAATAAGTCTTAACAAGGATGTAGGAAGAAGGATACCCTTAGGTACTGTTGGTGGGAATGAAAATCAGCGCCTACACTATGGAAAACGGTATGGTTACTCCTCAAAAATTAAAAAGAGAACTATCATATGATCCAGCAACCCTACTTCTGAGAAAATAGTCCCAGAAATTAAAATTAATATCTCAAGGAGATATCTGCACTCCTACATTCATTATAGTATCATTCATACTAAACAATACATGGAAACAATATACAGTATATGTCCATCAATGAACAAATAGACAAGGAAACTGTGGTACATGCATACAATTAAATATTATTAATCCTTATAAAGAAGGAAACCCTGCCATTTGTGACAACATGGAAAAATCTGGACATTATGCAAGACACAGAAGGAAAAATACTATATGATGCCACTTAAAGGAAGGTTGAAATTTCTTAGCATGGCACATAAAGTTCTCCTCTCTCATATTTCTATTATTCATTGTTGCTTTTATTGATTTCCAGTAACACAAAAACACTCCTAGTCTTGCTGTTTCTAGTATCTGTGCTTTAGTTTATCATGGCTCACTGCCTGAAAAGCCCTTCACAGCCCCATACATTTGTTCTAATACCCAGATCATAGTATTGTGCCTCATTTTAGTTCTGTCTAAGGGATCATATCTAGCAACCAAGATGAGAGAACTCTTAAAGGATGCATTTTTTCCGTACACTTTAAGCTTGCCTTGGCAATATGAATATTTACACTTGGGTGGTGCCAACATTTTCTGTTACAAAAGAGTCTCTCCACAGCCCATTGCTAAACATGTTTGGTGATGACAATCCCTAAGCCCTGAAGGGAACCTTCTGTGTTCCCCAAGGAAAAGATATTTGGGGCATTGGCCAGGTTGCTATAAAATTACTCTCCACTGTGAACTCCCTGCCATTGAACTCTTATGGAGTAGAGACACAGTCTCAGCCTGGTACTCAAGCGTGAGTCACTATTGTGGGGCTTGGAAAGGAAAGGAAAAACAGCCACTTATTCAGGGAGGGTAACAATCAGTTTTGTGGTAAAGCCCTATGTATGCACTGAATATCTACAGAGACAAAAGAGGACCTGTGCTCTAAGGTACCATTTTGGAGCAATTGGGAGGAGTAGTTTCCTTAAAACCTTCTCCAAACATACTGCCACAAAAGAGATGAGCAATAGAATGTATAATTAGGGGAGACTAGAAACACACTGGTAAATCTACTTCTCTTAAGTACACACTTATATAAATACTAGAGGCCCAGTGCATGATTGAATCATGCACGTGTAGGGTCCCCTACATGCTTTCGCTTATCGCGGTGGAGCTGGGTGCCTGTCCGTTGGTGCACCAGGCCTTTCAGAAGCCTCCGGCTCAGCGGAGGCTTCTGAAAGGCCTGGTGCCGGAGCAGACAGGCACTCAGCTCCCATGCTTTTGATGGTCCGCGGCCGCTGAGGGGGGCTACCCTGCTGTTGAGAGGCGCAGGGGGTGGGACTCCCGCCCCCTGCGCCTCTCAACCGCCGCTGACTGGGGCTGCCGTGGACACCTGGCTACCCTGCTGTTGAGAGGCGCAGCTGGGTGTCCGCGGCAGGCGCCTTTCAACAGCAGGGTAGCCCCCCTCAGTGACAGCGGATCCGTGCCTCTCAATGGCCGGATAGGCCACCCTGAGTCCCGCCCCCCTGCCTCCCGCCGCCCAATCGTGGGCGTAGAAGAGTGATGGTAATTTACATGTTACTCTATTATTAGATAGGACTAGAGGCCCAGTGCACGAAATTCTTGCACGAGGGCTGAGTACCTCAGCCCAGCTTGCACCCTCTCCAATCTGGGACCCCTCGAGAGTTGTCTGACTGCCTGTTTAGGCCCGATCCTGGTAGGACAGTTGGACATCCCTCTCACAATCCAGGACTGCTGGCTCCCAACTGCTTGCCTGGCTGCCTTCCTGATTGCCCCTAACCATTTCTGCTTGCCAGCCTGATCACCCCTAACCACTCCCCTGCCAGCTGATTGATGCCTAACTGCTCCTCTGCCGGCCCGATTGCCCCTAACTGCCCTCCCCTGCCAGCCTAACTGCCCTCCCCTGCCAGCCTGGTCCCCCCAACTGCCCTCCCCTGCCAGCCTGGTCCCCCCAACTGCCCTCCCCTGCTGACCCAGTCACCCCTAACTGCCCTCCCCTGCCAGCCTCATTGCCCCTAACTGCTCTCCCCTGTTGATCTGGTACCCCCCCCCACTGCCCTTCCCTGCAGGCCTGGGTCACCCCAAACTGCCTTCCCCTGCAGGCCTGCCCGCCCCCCAACTTCCCTTCCCTGCAGGCTTGATCACCCCCAACTGCCCTCCCCTGCAGGCCTGATCCCTCCCAATTGCCCTCCCCTGCTGGCCATCTTGTGTCCACATGGGGGCAGCCATCTTTGACCACATGGGGGAAGCCATCTTGTGTGTTGGAGTGATGGTCAATTTGCATATTTTTCTTTTATTAGATAAGATAGAGGCCTGGTGCATGGGGTGGGGGCCAGCTGGTTTGCCCTGAAGGGTGTCCCGGATCAGTGTGGGGGTTCCCTTGGGGTGTGGGGTGGCTTGGATGAGGGGCCTGTGGTGGTTTGCAGGTTGGCCATGCCCCCCCAGCAACCCAAACCGAGGCCCTGGTATCTGGGATTTCTTTATCTTCTATAATTGAAATTTTGTAGCCTTTAGCAGAGCCAAGCCTCCTGCTTGCTCCGTGGCCACAGCCATTTTTGTTGGGATTTATTTATCTTCTATAATTGAAACTTTGTAGCCTTGAGCAGAGGTCTGGGCCAGCCAGGAAGCTTGGCTTCCTCCATCGCCAGGGAAACCCAAGCCTCCTGCTCACTCCGTGGCTGCAGCCATTTTTGTTGGAATTTATTTATCTTCTATAATTGAAACTTTGTAGCCTTGAGTGGAGGCCAGGGCTGGCCAGGGTGTGAGGGAAGTTTGGCTTCCTCCATTGTCGGGGAAACCCAAGCCTCCTGCTAGCTCAGTGGCTGCAGCCATCTTGGTTGGGTTAATTTTCATACTCGCTCCTGATTGGCTGGTGGACATGACTTGTGGGTATAGGGGAGGAACAGTCAATTTGCATATTACTCTTTTATTAGATAGGATAGCAGATAATCTGAGAGAGCAATGGTATAACACCCTGAAAATACCACTCGGAGATTTAATTTTAAACAAGCTATCTCATAGAGTTAGAAGGTGTGAAAAAATATAGTTACTGGGTACCCAAGGTCTGCCTTCTATCATTGTCTTTGTAGATTAGCTCTCATGGGTTTGTTTCCCTTCAGGCATTTCCTGTCCTTGGTCTGCTCTCAAAATGTATCTTCTTTCTGAGTAGTGGAGCCACCAGTGATAGACTTCAAGGTTGATTTATGTTTACAACTCTGTTTTCCTTTTCCACACTGAATCCTTCACAATTTCCCAGGCTACATAAGAAATCCTCTTATCTATAGTTAGTAAGGTGAATAATGGTTAAACAATTGTGATTCTATTCCCATTACATGCTCTTCCTTTATCAATAACACACTTGGTATGTTTGAATTCTCAGTTAAATGTCAACTTCATGTAACAGATACCTGATCAGCCTGGTCGCCTCAAGCAAAGGGAGGCCAGACTGCGGCTTAGGTCCACTCCCAATGGGGAGCAGGATTAAGTCATCCATAGGACATCCCCTGAGGGCTCCCAGTATGTGAGAGGGGCAGGCTGGGCTGAGGGACCCCTCCCCAGTGCATGAATTTCGTGCACCAGGCCCCTAGTAGTATTATATTTTACAAAAAAAAAAAAAATGGTTCTCAGAAAAATTTTGTAGCAATTTAAAATGTTCATGTGGAGAGGGATTGTAAGATATAAAAACATAAAGATATTATCTTCAAAATGCTTCTGGATTGTCATGCAGAGCACCCAAAGTTTTTGCTATTCTTTCTTTTTACATAGAAAAATGATGGGTGAAAAAGGGGAAGGGAAATGCCTATCGTCAATAATATTGTGATAAGTTTGCATAGTGACAGGTCACATTCTAAAGTATAATAATACCAAATTACTATCATGTACATAATATAACCATTATAATATTATATACCAACTATATTTAAATAAACATTTGTTTAAATATATAGTAGGGCAACTATTCTGCTATTTGAATCTCTAATCATTGGCCAGAGTCACCAAGTAAGGAATGAAAAAAAAAAATCTATGTTAATTTGCCACTAGTTGAAAGCCAAACTTCTAATGACTTATTCATCCTGAATGCAACTCAGTACTCATCAGTGTATGAAATAATTATTTTGAGAATAAAATGTATTTTCTTCTATTATTGCCATTAAGAATAATTGCCGAAACCGGTTTGGCTCAGTGGATAGAGCGTCGGCCTGCGGACTGAAAGGTCCCGGGTTCGATTCCGGTCAAGGGCATGTACATTGGTTGTGGGCACATCCCCAGTGGGGGCTGTGCAGGAGGCAGCTGATCGATGTATCTCTCTCATCGATGTTTCTAACTCTCTATCTCTCTCCCTTCCTCTCTGTAAAAAGTCAATAAAATATATTTTTTTAAAAAAAGAATAATGGCAACTTTTTCAAATTAGAAAAACTTGCTCTTTGGATTCTTTACAACCAATTACAAGCAGCAGCTTAGAATATAATAGGGAGAGATGTAGGCTAAAACTAGCTGTCTGATAGCTATGATATTTTCCAAAAACCCAATGATAATTTTTAAAAAGTAAAAGTAAAAGAGTAACTGTCAAATAGCCAGATAGTCCCATACTCTTCTATAGACTCTGAGATATCATTAACACTAAAAAGTAGAATACAACAACACTGTTAATGCTCCCAGGTCTTTAAATGAAGTATAAACTTAAAGTAATATATTTTACTAGTGGCCCAGTGCATGAAATTTGTGCACAGAGGGGGGGTGGTGTTTCCCTCAGTCCAGCCTGCATTCTCTCCAATTGGGGACCCCTTGGAGGATGTCCAACTGCCCCACAGGGATTGGGCCTAAACCAGGAGTAGGACATCCCTCTCACAATCTGGGACTGCTGGCTCCTAGCCACTCACTTGCCTGCCTGCCTGATTGCCCCTAACTGCCTGCCTGCCTGATTGCGCCTAACCCCTCTGCCTGCCTGCCTGCCTAATCACCCCTAACCTCTCTGCCTGCCTGCCTAATCGCCCCTAACTGCCCTCCCCTTCCAGACTGATCTCACCCCCAACTGCCCTTCCCTGCTAGCTAATTTGGTTCTGATTGGTCAGTTTCTATGCCAGTCAGTGTCAAAAGCTCCACCTTCTAGGCAGCTATTGGCTCCTAACAGTTCACCCAGATTTGGTACTGATTGGTCGTTTTCTATGCCAGTCCAATGTCTCCAGGCCTATCTCCGGGCCTGATCAGAGAGGTGAGGCTGATCAGCAGCCTCCACAGAGGCCCAGAGAGAAACAGAGGCACGGCTGCTGGCAAAGCCCAGAGAGAAAGAGACAGGCAACAGCTGATCAACAGATGCCACGGAGGCTGCAGATCAGACACTGCCTCTCTCTTTGGGCCTCTCTCCAGGCCTAATCCACAGCCCCCACTGCAGTCAGTGGTAGCTTGCTGCACCCGCACTGGCACCAGCAGCACTCAATGCTGGGTTGCCACACCAACCCAGCACTGACTGCAGGACTGACTTCTGGTGTTCGGTCAAGTCTTCAGTTGGTCATTACAGACCCTGAGTTTTTATATATTAGGATAACATTTTACAGAATATATTCACACTGAATGTTTAATATAATAAAAATATTTAGTACTTCAAAGTAGCCACCTTTTTATTCATCAATAGTTCATGCTAAGCAACATGTCTTGAAAACTACCATAAAGATATAGGAAGGGACATTTTCATCTATGTGAGTCCTAGAGAACCATTCACTTATTCCTTCAACAACTATTTGAAAGTATGCTCAATTGTATAGACAAAATGGGCATGCAAAAGAGATATGCCCAGCCTCCCGAACATTGTGGCACTTGGGTCAAACAGTATTGTAAAATAATCAAGCTTTAAAAAGTCAAATAGAATAAAGTGGGTTGTTTATAGATGTGTTAAAGGTTTAAGTTTTATTCAACTGTAAAAGAGATATTGGAGAAGTGAGAACCTTGCCAACCAGGTAAGAGGAAAATACTTTCTGTTAAAGAAAAGAATAATAAGGGCTTAGTCCAATGACAACTTTAGGAATTGAAGAAACTAGCATTTAAAATAGGTAGAGTTCAGGATACAAATAGAATGAAGAGGGATGGACACAAGAGAGGTGGTAGAATTGTTGACTTCTAGACATTATTCTGGGACAAAAGTTAAACTTTTGAAGGTTTTTATGTGGTAAAATTACATGTAAAATTGATATTAAATAATAAACACGATTTTGATTGTTGGGTTTCACATTAAGACCAGGAGAACATTGTGCTAAGTGAAATAAGCCATTCAGAGGAAGACAAGTACCATATGATTTCACTCATATGTAGTGTCTAATGAACAAAATGAACTAACAAGCAAAATGGTAACAGACTCATAGATAGAGAGCAGGCTGACAGATGTCAGGGGTAGGGCTAGGTGGGGGTTGGAGAAATTGAGATAAATAAATAAATAAATAGATAAATAAATAAATAAATAAGTTTAGAATAACTTGGGGAGTTATAAATGCAGGTTCCTGGGACTCATCCCCAGAAAATTCTAATTCAACCAGTTGGGGGCAGGGCCTAGGAATCTATTTTTAAAAGATCCCAGATGTGCAGGCAAGGATGAAGGCCTTTGTGTGAAGAATCTCTTGAAGAAGCAGATATGAAGCCCTTTGAACATGTGAAAAAGCATGTGTGTTCCAGGAATTTTTACTCCATCTTTGGATCATGACTATGGCAACCTCACTGATGGTTCAGCATTGTGTTTTAAACAAAAATTATTTTGTTTCTTTTTGTCACAAGAAAGCACATAAGAAATATCTATTTAAAATGGTAAAAAAGTACTAACTTACCTTTAAAAGTACTTTAATTTTTTTTTTATTTAAAAAAAAGTCTTTATTGTTGAGAATATGACAGATATCTCCCCATTTTCCTTCCCATTGCCCCCCTCCACCCAGATCCCACCCTGCTCCAGACCTTCACAACCCTATTGTCTGTGTCCTTGGGTAATGCATGTATGCATATAAGTTCTTTGTTTAATATCTTCTCCCCTACATGCCTTGTACCATCCTTGCCTAATGTACATAACTTTGCAAAGTAAAACTTGCAAGGCCTCTCTCTCCACTTCTCAACCCAGCCCTCTAGACAAAACTACCTCTAGTAGCAGGAGTGCAAAACACCTCCTAGGCATTTATGTAGAGAATTTAATTTTTTTAAAAGGCCAATACAAATTCTATAATTCAACATTAGGTTCATTTACTAGAAAGTATTATGTTTAAGGTCCTGGAGAGTAAAAAAACAAAGTCACTTTTTTTTTCTATAGAAATAAAGAGGACCCATGACAAGAATAGGTCATTAGGGAACATAAAGATTAGAAGACACTGAGAAAATGAGAAGACATTGAACTACAGAGAAATAGTAGAGGAGAGAGAGCTTATTCTCATAGAGAAAACCCAGTAAATGGACACAAAAAGAGAATGGTAATTTGGTCAAATATTTTCAGTGTAGTTTTAGTGGTGGTGGAAAAAAAAACCACAACTATCCTGCATTATAATATTGTGGATTCCCCAGATCATTTCCCAAACCTTTTCATTCAAATCTTTTTTATGCCATTCCTCAAATCAGATATTTAATATTCTAATTTTGGCACTTAGCTGAATTATTATAAGTCTTTTAAAATGTTTATTGTTACTGTAATATTGTTAGAATATTTTTATGTATTTATTTGTATCTTTATATTTTATTATATTCCATACTTGATTGTAAGTTTCAAAAGAATAGAGACATTATAAACTTTTTAATGTTTCTATGTTGGTATTGTACACAGGGCTTATGAAAAAACTAGAGGCCCGGTGCATGAAATTCATGCATGGGGGAGGGGGATTCCCTCAGCCCAGCCTGCACCCTCTCCAATCCAGGACCCCTTGGAAAATGTCTTACTGTCAGTTTAGGCCGGATCCCCTGTGGGATGGGGCCTAAACTGGCAGTCAGACACCCCTCTCACAATCCTGGATTGCTGGCTCCTAATCACTCACCCTCCTGCCTGCCTGGTTGCTCCTAACTACCCCCACCTCCACCAGCCTGATCGCCCCTCACTGCCTCCGCGTGCTGGCCTGATTGCCCCTAACTACCCAACCTGCCAGCCTAGTCAACCCTCACTGCCCTCTGTGCCAGCCTGGTAGCCCCCAAAAGCCCCCCCTGCAAGCCTGGTTGCCCCTCACAGCCCCTCAACTGGCCTGGTCACTCCATACAGCCTGCTGTTCAGTCATTTGATTGTCCCTCACTAACTCCCTGCCAGCCTGGTTGTAGGCAACCATCTTGTGAGGGTATGAGGGTTAATTTGCATATTACATCTTTATTATATAGGATAAGTGACTACATAAATGAATAAGCAACCCCCCAAATGTCTTCCATTGGGATACATTTTCTTTATATAATTTAGTTTGATGATATATATGTTATACTTATAGATACCATAGATATAGAGGGTTGAAGGTAGATTGTGACTCTTGAAATCATATTTTGCTGTTGTTAGGACCTTGGGCCTGCTCTATTAGAAAAGTTTTCTATCCTCACTGCAGGAAAATCTTCCCAGGAGAATGCGGCACATGCATCATCCACCACGAGGGAATAGTGGTCTCCCAGGAGCCTGGGTTCACCTGGCTCACAACGCTCTTCACTCCTCCTCATAAATCTGAGCCTCTGACTCCCTGTGCCATAAAGACTGGTAAGGAAGAAAGCATTCGTGAGGCTAACTTAGTTGTTGCAGAGCAGCAGCCCTAGCTGACACTGTCACCTGCTATGTATGGTGACAGTGGCTCAGAAATACTAAAAGTGAATGAAGTTAAGGAACTTACTTGCTTAAAATGGTCAGGACATTGACTTGCTTCTATAACCTCTGAGACTGAATACTAAGGAGATTCCCTGTGAAATCATCGTAGCTTATTCCAATGAATTCAGTGACCCTGGAATTCTACAGTAAGCTTTACCTGTGCTAAACTCTGAGGGGCTGTGTTATCGGACTTTTCTCAACGACAGCAGATGGTTGAAACAAAACTGTGATTAAATACTTTTCTTATCCTGAAAATTACCTTCAAATATTCATGTCTGCGTCTACTACCAATTCCTCTGTATTCATTCTTACAGGGTTTCCTGGCCTGGACCAGTACTATCCCTGGTTTTCAATTCCCTTCTCCTCCATCTATGCTATGGTTTTCCTGGGAAACTGTCTGGTGCTGCATGTGATTCGGACTGAACCAAGCCTACATGAGCCCATGTTCTACTTCCTGGCCTTGCTGGCCCTCACTGACCTGTGCATTGGGCTGTCCACAGTGCACACAGTGCTGGGGATCCTGTGGGGGCTCAGCCAGGAAATCAGCCTGGATGCCTGCATTGCACAGACTTATTTTGTCCATAGTCTCTCCTGCACAGAGTCTGGAGTCCTTCTTGCCATGGCTTTTGATCGCTTTACTGCAATCTGCATTCCTCTGAGATACACATCCATCCTGACTAATAGTAGAGTCATTCAGTTCATGGCGACCATTGTCCTGAGAAGCGCTGTGTCCATTCTTCCTGGCATCATTCGTCTGAAGTTCTTCCATTACTGCCGCCCTCATGTCCTCTCCCACTCTTTCTGCTTGCACCAGGACCTGCTCAGGCTAGCCTGTTCTGACATCCGCTTCAACAGCTTCTATGCTCTGGCTCTGGTGATCTGTACCCTGCTGTTGGATGCTGTCCTTATTCTCATCTCCTATGTTTTCATCTTGTATACAGTGCTGGCAATTGCATCTCGGGAAGAGAGGCTCAAGTCTTTGCAGACCTGTGTTTCCCACCTCTGTGCTGTCCTGGTTTTCTATATTCCCATCATTGGTCTCACCATGGTTCACCGCTTTGGGAAGCACCTCTCGCCTTTGGTTCATGTTCTTATGGGCAACATTTATATTCTCTTTCCACCCCTGATGAATCCAATCATCTACAGTGTCAAGACACAGCAGATTCGAAGCAGGATGAAGAAGTGGTTTTCTTTGAAAATGTAGTGAAACATTTGAATTTTATTCAGTAAAATGTTTTTTTCCCCTTTATTGATTAAGGTATTACAAATGTGTCCTTATCCCCCCAATCCTGCTCTCACCCTCAACCCCCGTTGTCTGAGTTTTGCTTATGCTTATATGCATGCATACAGGTCCTTTGGTTGATCTCTCCCCCTTACCCCCATCCTCCCTATTCAATAAAATGCTTTAAGATAAAAAACAGTAATGTTAGTTCGATATGTTCAATAACTTATAATTTGTATAATATTCTCTAAAAATTTCTGTTCTTTTATGAGGACTAGAGTATTAAAAAAAAGTAAGTGTCTTGCCAATGGGAGAGAGGTGGTAGAACTAAGTTTTCCTAATACACATTCCAGAAAAGATTTCTGAAAGCTTGCTGGAGGATAATCATAGCAATTATGGACATGACAATAAGAGTCTTTGCATTTGATTGACATTTTCTATCAGCATGGTTGCCATATGAAAATTGTGTTACCCTTAGTTTGACAATATTTTTATCTAAAACTAGACACGTTTTTGTTTACGACTTGGAAGCATGTTTATAGTTTAGATTTCTTAAAAATTGTGTTCATATCAAAATACATGTGCATTCCTAGATGTGAGTTGATGTTGAACTGAGATGCTGACCCTTCCCTCCCCTATGTTCCTTTTTTCCCAATAATGACTTAGTGCAAGCCCATTAAAAGAATTTTGAAATACAAAGATTTATGATTTCTCTATTTCAAATATATTTCTCTTTAATTCTTTCTACACTATGAAGATATATCTTATTGCATATAACTTTTTTGATTAATTTTTTTTAATTTATCTTTATTGCTGAAAGTGTTGCAGAAGACCAAGAAGACCAAGGACGCTTCTGAGGAAGTTGGAGGGACACTGTTTAATAACGCCAGCGGACTCAGGGAACAGCCTTCCAAATCTGAGTGAAGGAACACGCATGGAGCCCTCCCTTATATCTCCCTCCCTGTGCTCTTTGTCCCACAAGCATGGATCATGCTTCCGGTCCTTTTCGCGGGCCTTTCAAGAAGGCCCCCAGGTGTTGGGGGTCTCCAGGCCATATCTGGTGGTCTGGCCTGGCATCAGAGTTAGGAGCCTTCCCTCTGGCCAGTACACTGTCCACATTCCAATGGCCTTTGTAACCGGTTCTGCAAGACCAGTGTCTGGGAGAGAGGCAGTGACTTAATTATAGGCTATCAGGAATGTCTTACTAGCCTGGATTCAGATCACTAGCCCCAAATATCAAGGCTACATTGGAATTAGCCCTTTTTGCCTCCTCAAAAGTATTACAGGTGTTCCCCTTTTTTGTTGTTGTTGTTTTATCCCATTGACACCCTCCACCTTGCACTTGCATATATATATATGTATGTCCATGGGCTATGCATATAGGCATATAAATTCCCTGGTTACTCCCTCCCACATCCCAGAGTATTATGCTAACAAAAATAAACCAGTCAGAAAGATAAGTATCACATGATGTCATTTTACATTTTTATACATATTTTATCATTAAGATTTCTTCATGCCATTTAACTTCATAAAAGCTTCAGAAAAAGATTTTAGAAGTGATTGCAAAAGCACAGTTGAGAATTAATGGTGACCTCTCTTAGAGTAATGGTTGTGAAAATAAAAATGTAACAGAGATGAATGATATTGTGGACAAAAAAGGGCCATATGTTAACCTGACTAACTCAGGGATGACCTGTGTGGTAGCCTTGCAAACTCAAAGGACCTAAAGTAACCATAAAGGATGGTCTGAAATTAAAACCTTGAATTGAAAAGTAGTTTATAGTGGGTAGTCATGTCCTAGGTTAGTATCTTCCTTGACAAAGATCAACTTTGATCTTCACTGAACCTATTGTTTGCATCTAAGATAACAACCCTGCTGAATGTCAGGGTAACTTGTAACTTCCCTTTTTCCGGACCCCTCAGGGCACAATCAATATGCCAGGGCACCAGGGACAGAGACCACAAATTCCCTCATTGTTATTGTTAATTGTTGACTATTAACTACCCTGCACCCACCTAATTTAAAAAAGTATGTGTCTATCATTTTGCTTTTTATCCAATCCCAGAGCTTCCCCCCACACTTTGCTTTTTCCCTGACTCCCTAATCTATCACCCACTCACATCTCCTCTTTTGATTGTAATCTATAAAACAAGGTTAAAAAAAATGCCATTCTCAGTAGCACTATCTCAATATGTTGAGATTCTGCTTTCTGGCAATTGTTGACTCAAATAAACTCACAAAAATTCTTCACAGGTTTGAGTGTGAGTTGTTTTTTTTTTTTTTCATGTTAACAATACTTAGGATATATAAACAAATGTTAATAACTGATGTGGGTTGGTGTCATAGTTGATGCTTAGGTTTCTGATGTGAAATCAAGTTGATGGTATTAGATTCAATACCATTCAAGTGACAGAGAATTACTGTTGTTTCTAAAAGGGGATCGTGAAAACCACTTTGAATGCATAAAATTTGAGGTGTCTGCGGAACATTTATAAAAATCCATATAAATTCTCAAGTACTCCCAGTGTTTCAGAGGCAGTTTTAGACAATACTAAGGTACAGGAAAACAGCAGAAAGCAAAAAGAGTACTCTGCCTTATTTATAACAGGTGATACAGACAAAAATTATTAAGAATACATCTACAATTATGATAAATGCTATTATTAAGAATGAAGGGTAGCCCAGCCGCAGTGCCTCAATGGTTGAGCATCAACCTATGAACCAGAGAGTTGCAGTTCGATTCCTGGTCAGAGCACATGCCTGGGTTATGGCCTGGATCCCCAATGGGGGCATGCAGGAGGCAGCCAATCAATGATTCTCCCTCATCATTGGTCTTTTTATCTCTCTCTCCCTTCTTCCCTTCCTCTATGAAATCAATAAAAACTTATTTTTAAGAAATGAGGGGTAAAATGACATTCTAATAGGAGTCTCTAACTGAGCAAAGAGAATATGAGTAATGACTTCCCTAAGCAAGTGGTATGCAATTGAGGTCTAAAGATACAAGGTAAGTAACCTCAGGAATATAAAAGAGAAGTATGACTTTACAAGGAAATTTTAGACAAAACAGAATAGGAAAAGAGAAGTTGAGAACATATTGGACCATCTGAAAAACAAATAAGTGTCTATGAAACTTCAAGTATAAATGTTGAAAATTAGACAGAAAGAGAGTTACGAAAGATGAGATTTTACTTTAGTTTTAATTCTTCGAACAATATGCAACTACTAATGAATTGCAATTAAATGTTGAAATGATCAAACATGTATATAAGAACATCTGTCCCATTATTTAATAGATGAGAAAGAATAGAGTTGCCAGCATATATATATATATATATATATATATATATATATATATATATATATGTCTTAATAAATGAATATAGTAATAGTTGAGTAGAGAATTATATCTCTCTTATCCTAAAATTTCAGGAAAGGTGATATTTTAAGGTAATTCTAATTGTAGATTTTATTTGCTCTTCAAATCTGTATAATTAAACCTAGTTCTGTGGAAGGCTGTTTCTTTTGTGGCCTTTGGTTTAAGATACTCTTTCTAAAGATGTAAATTTCTCTCCAATTCACCAGATTTCTAAAATGAGCAATGGATGCTCTTTGTGACTGGCCCTGAGTACTGTTTGGAGCTATTAATAATCCACAGCTTGTAGAGTGCTGGTTACCTTTGGAAAGGACCAAGATGTCAGATCTGGTTTTCCTAGCCCAGAGTCCAGAAGGAGATCAGGCAAAGACTCAAAGCCTCCAGAGATCTGCCTCTGCCTATAAACTCATTGTTATTCTCAGTCTTAAATAGCCTCAGAATATCAACCACAGCAAGGTGTAGACTCCACAGGATGAAGGGAGAGGTTTTTCAACAGGGTGGCGCAATTGCTTCCCCCAAGCAAAAATTGCCTGGATGTTAAAGTTCTCCTGGAGAAAGATGTCCAAGAGAAAATCAGGGTAGCTGCCTTCCAAACTCTAATCCTAGAGCCCCCAACGATGGATAGAACCAGAGACATAGAAACATGGAACAGACTGTGGAATCTCAGAGGAAAGGCAGAGTTGGGTGGGTAGAAAGGGATCAACCAAGAATTTATATACATATATGCATAGCCCATAGACACAGACAATAGTGTGGTGAAGGCTTGGGAGAGGGGAAAAGGGGGGAAGGGTCAATGTGGAAAAAGGGGGACACATATAATACTTTCAACAATAAAGATTTTAAAAATAAGTAAATAAATAATAAAATGAGCAATGGAGATGTTAAATGAAAGTCACTTCCTACACCCCTGTACCTTTTTCTTTCCATGTTGACAATTAAGTGACTTGGGATTCTGTGCTGCCACCCTGATCACTTTGCTCAAACTTTTCTCATTCAATGACTGTGAGGTAGACTTTGATGCCTGCCTCATCCAGATATTCTTCATCCATGTTTTTTTCTCAAGAGTCAGGCATCCTCTTCACAGTGGTTGTTGAGCGCTAGGTGGCCATCTCCAACCCACTCAGGTACACTACTGTTTTGAGAAATTTCACCATTGCTAAGATAGGTGCGTGGGGCTTTTGCTATGGGCTGTGGCTGTCATGTCTAGGACCCGTTCTAATTAAGTGAGTGAGGTTTTGGAAGTCTAATGTGTTATCCCACTCATACTGCTCACACACCCAGATATCACTGAGCTCTCCTGCTGTGACCAGCACATCACAAGCATCTATGGCCTCATCACCATTCTCGTCACCTTTAGAGTGGACTGTGTACTCATTTTCCTTTGTTATTTGAAGATTATGTCACTGTGCTAGGCATTGCCTCCTGGGAAGAATAGTTCAAGGCCCTTAACACTTGTATTTTCACATCTGAGCTGTGCTGATGATATATGCCCCTATGCTGAGGATATCCATTATGCATCATTTTGGAAAACATGTTCCACCCATTGTGCACATTATCATGGGCTATACATACCTATTGATCCCTCCTGTTCTCAAGCCTGTTTTATGCACTGTTAAAATCCAGGAGATAGGCATCTGTAGTTTACAATCTTCATGCACTTGTTTGTCTCTCTCACTATTCTAGAATTTTTTGAACAACATCTTATGACCTTTTATTTACCACAAGTAACTAAACTAAGATAGGTAATAAATAATTGTACAAAGAGTGCATTCTCAATAATCTATATAATCAGGAAGCCCCACTATTCATGGAAAGCAGTGATTTGTTAAAATATCTGTAATGCAAAACATAAGGTATTCCATGATTTTTCACAACCTATCCTTGAAATTATGTTTAGTTTTTTCAGCTTTTATTTATGAGAGTTTTATCTTGCTTAGTATGACTTTACATGTATATTTTTCCACTTTGCCATGTATATAACCTAACTTCTTTGAATCTATTGGCAAGTACACATGTAAAACTTAGATAATGAAGCAGAAAATTACAGAATGGACTGAAATCAGACATTAACTAGTATCTTGACATGCCAAATAGTATTCTTTGTCTCACAATTTTACTTGCTGATTAACATTTTCCTGAGTTATGAAATTATATAATTAAACTTAAATAAAATAGTCTATTAATTCTTAGTAGCTGTTAGAAAGTGTGTTGCTAAGAATATTCAATAGAGGAAAGATATATTTTATTTGGACAGAACCCACTTTAAATATTTTTGCCTCCAAGCAGTCATTAAAATAACATAAAATAACATAAAAATAGAGAAATGTCAGTGCTTTAGGTAGGTCCCTTTTGCAGCATGCCCTGCCAATAATGTGAAAGAAATACTTCATGAACCAGCACATCTACCTCTGAAAGGCTACATAGGGCCTTACATATTCCTTGCTCCTACGTTTTGCTGATTGACTATGACTTTTTTATACCTATTATATGAAAAAACAAACAAAACAAAAGTTTTCAAAACATTACTCTTACAAAGCATAGTTTTCTAGACATGCATGAGAAATTCATAATATTTCTAAAAGGTTGAATGACAAAGTAGGGGCTTGTAAGTTTCACACATTATCTCATCTGTGCCTCTAACCACTCTATTTCCAGCCTATTTCACCCGCAGTCTAGATTCTCTGGAAAAACATATGAACACTTTTTGCAATTGTTATTTTTAGTTCCTTATTTATCTTTCTCATCTTTCATATAATCCAGAACTCCTAATTTTTGGAACTTAGTGCCCTATGTTTCCTGCTAAAAGAATTTTTTTCACTGAAGATTGTCTATTTGTTTAAGACAAGGAACATGTCTACTCTTTCCACTGAAATATTCGTACTAAAAAGAAATCAAGCAATGCATGTGACCTACAAAATATATATTGGAAAAATTAAGAAGTAAATGAATGGTTGCAAATCATTTGAGACATAAACCACAAAGTGTAAAACAAAGAATCAAGACCAAAATCTATGCCAGGAAAAATTGCATAAATCATATAAAGAAAAACAATTGAAAATGATTTTGTTTTGGAGCAATGTGGATAGTTATGATTAAACACCATCTTTTGAGATCAACTAAATGATGAGACTGAGACCTATATTTTGGTATGTAAGAAAATTCTAAAAGAATATCATATTATTAAACCCTATCTTAAATGTTCACCACTGGAAAAGGAAGCTCAATTTTATATTATTCAGTATTTTCTGACTTATATTAGATAATTTCCCAACACGGTTGATAAGGGTGGTCATGGGTGTCAACAGAAGAAATGTCATGATGAATTCAGATTAGTGAATTAAAACAGGTGATTTACTAGACCTCTTTGAACAAAAAGTGACCATGATTTCAGAGTTCAATGTTTAGCATTTGTAAACATTGGTAAATATTTGCAATTATTATTTTTACCATTACTGTCAAATTGTCCATTCCTGTGCTGACATGTGATATGTGGATATAGCAATTAGCTTTACATACATAAAAAGATTCAACTCGCTGAAACCGGTTTGGCTCAGTGGATAGAGCGTCGTTCTGCGGACTGGAAGGTCCCGGGTTCGATTCCGGTCAAGGGCATGTACATTGGTTGCGGGCACATCCCCCTGTGGGGGGTGTGCAGGAGACATCTGGTCGATGTCTCTCTCTCATCGATGTTTCTGGCTCTCTGTCCCTCTCCCTTCCTCTCTGTGAAAAATCAATAAAATATATTTTAAAAGAAAAAGATTCAACTCAATTTTTATAGATAACTTTTTCTTATTTTTTCAGGGAGAACAAGATGTCTCATAAGAGAGAAAGTAAAATAGAATTAATTTTGAAAATAAAATTACATATAAAGACCACTGGCATTGATGTATATCTCCAAATACTAAATAACATCATAACTCTTTATCTTACAAAGCATAGTTTTGTAAGATAAAGAGTAAAGGAATCTTCTTATTTTAATGGAATTCTGTAACCTTTGCAATAAAGTTGCCTCACTTTTCTGGGTATGCAACATTTAATGAGTCAACTTTTGTTTTCCCTCAGGTAAATATATATCTGTAAACTTATCTTAATTAATAATAGACTTGTATTTGTCCTTAGTCTTATGATGCATAATCTCCACCACAAATTGGGGTTTATAAGAGAGCTTACATACTCCTTTCCTAATCGAGGTTGTATATCCATACACATAAATTGTTATTTTACATGGTAGGCCTAGTCAGCTAATCTAAATATAGACTGGGTCTCAGATGCTAGAGCAATCACTCAGTGATTGAAAAATACCCAGAAGACTTCTCATCCCAGAGGTTATTCCTTGAGTTGTTTTTATATTGATGGGCAATAGAGATGACTATATATATGCCTCTCTTTCTTCTCTGAATTCTTATAAGCTAAACATAACTATCTTGCTCATGAGACCTAATACTTAAGACCTAAGAATATCACTAGGAAGAAACATCTGCTTTTTTATGTTCCCAAAGATTTTGAAAAATCATGCATCTAAAAGGTAAATGAGAATAGCTTAATGGTTAAAAATCTGGGTTCTGCACTTAGGATCCCTGGACTTTAAAACACGCTTTATGTATTTACTAAGGATGTGACCTTGGAAAAGTCCTTCAGTGCTTGGGTTCCCTTCTGTGTAAAATTGGGATACTAACAATAGCTACTTTATATAGTAGTGGTGACCATTAGATTGGATAATCCACGTAAAGGGGTTAGAATAGTTTTTAGGAAAATGTTTAGCACTTGTAAACATTGATAAATATTTGCAGTTATTATTTTTATCATTACTGCTATATTGTCCATTCCTGTGCTGACATGTGATATGTTCTCTGTTTAAATATGCTGGTATTTTTTGTGTAATGGTTACACAGCAAAGACAGGCACTGAAAATGAAGCAAAACCTCTCAGTCTTACAAGGCTAAACACAGTGGTTGCACCTCCATATTGTTGACAAAATAACCATTAAAAAATATCTCTCTCTTTGAGATTCATTAAAAACCACATCATCTCTTCTATGGGTTTGCCTTTTGATGAGAATTTTTTTGTCTTTTTTTTCCTCATCTGAATTGTCTGAGAGAGAGACAGAGAAAGAGAGATAGAGAGGGACGGGGAGAGAGATGGAGTGAGAGGAAGAGGGAGGAGATAGTATGAAGGAGAATAGATTGAAATATTTGTTGATCTACATATGAATAATATATACTCATTGCCCAGCCAGTGTGCTCAGTGGTTAAGCTTCAATCCATACACCAAGAGGTTACCCATTCAATTCCCTGTCAGGGCACATGCCTGGGTTGCGGGCTTGACCCCCAGCAAGGAGTGTGCAAGAGGCAGCTGATCAATGTTGATGTGTCCCTCTCATAGTTGTTTCTACCTCTCTCTCCCTCTCCCTTTTCTCTCAAAAAATAAAAAATAAAGCATATATTAAATAATAATAATAAATATAATAATGTGATAATGGGTCCCACTTCCTTATTAAGGGCTGGAATATTTTAAAGGAATTTCAGTTAACTCAAGGGGTGATAGTTAGAGATCTTGACATACAGTGTAGTTTTTCATCTACCTAATGGTGAGACAAACTCACATGCAAGCCAGAGCCATGCAGATTCTAGATTTTAGTGGTTCTTTTTCAATAAATAGCATTTATTATTCATAACTTTGAAACCTCCTAAGATTTGCAGTCAAAAAGTCTTCATAAGCATAGTTGGTGCTTTTGCAATCTACTGCATTTGATTACAAACTTGACTAATTAAATTAATGTTTCATAGTCCTGGTAAATAGTTTTACATGTCAGTTATTCTTTTAAGAAAAGCAATTCTATTTTATGATTTGTGCTATATTAAAAGTAAGAACTGCTGTTATTTTTTAAAGTTGGTATTATTTTATTAGAGAATATGAAAAGTAGTCACTCTATCTGTAGAAAGATTTCAATAATAGGTATTGAATAATTATGAACCTGATATTCTTCAGTGACTTTCTTGTTCTGAATGAGAATAGCCAATACTCTGAATTTTCATCTTCTTTGACTCTATTTTATGATCCTTGAGATTTAATGCTTACTAAGGTATGGATAATATTACAATTTTAGCATAACATTAAATTTCACATTAATTCAACCATTATCTTCAAGAGTTCAAATGAGAGACAGATGAATAAAACTTTTTTCTTTATTGTAGAAAAATTAGGCCAAATGAACATATTTTATGCCCTTAGGATGAAAACAAAGATAGGAGTCTTCATGCTGGCTCCAGTTATATATCACTCTACCATCCAACCCATCTTCTTCCATTAAATTTGTTCATCACAGAATGGAATATTAATTCTCTCCAGTGTTATATCCAGTTTTGTGAAAAGATAAAAGTTATGTTTGGGATTTAAGAATTTATTATCAAGCTAGAATGGCAAAAACTGTATACATAGTACAGTTAAAAATATGAAACTCATATACATCAATTATGCAAATATAGCAATTAGCTTTACAAAAATAAAAGATTCAACTCAATTTTTCTGATTAACTTTTTATTTTTTCAGGGAGAACAAGATGTCTCATAAAAGAGAAGTGGTTTGCCCATATGTACTTAGTTCTTTAGTAATTTTTCTCAAAACTTTTTATTCTCCTTCTACCTCATCATGCCAAATTAATGATCAGGACTTGAGTAGAAAGAGAGATTACTCATTTTCTACTATTACTTACATTCTTTTCTCTCTGTTTTCTATATAACAGACTTTGACTACCTCTCTATAACAACATCCAACTATACATCCACTCCCCTCATTGCATTTCTGCTAACTGGAGTCCCAGGATTAGAAGACTTCCAAATCTGGATTTCCATCCCTTTCAGCTTTATGTACCTTTTGGCTGTGATAGGCAATGGCCTGGTTATGGCAGTGGTGGCCTGGGACAGGAGTCTCCATGAACCCATGTATTTATTCCTGGCCATGCTGGCACTCAATGATGTCCTTCTTTGTACTGTCACAGTGCCCAAAATGCTTCTCATCTTCTGGCAGGGCCCTTCCCCATCAACGTTTCCTGCATGTCTCACACAGATGTTTTTTGTTCATGCTCTGTTCCTCTCTGAATCTGCTATTCTCCTGGCCATGGCTTTTGATCGCTATGTGGCTATCTGTGCACCACTCCATTATGCAACCCTATTTACAGGCTCTCTCATCAGCAAGGTGGCCTTGGCTCTGGTGTTTCGAAGTGTGGCTGTAGTTACCCCTGGAGTCCTCCTCATTCTTCGTCTGCACTTCTGCCGGAGCAATATTATCCACCATACCTACTGTGAGAACATGGTCATTGCCAAGTTGGCCTGCAATAGCATTGTCCTTAATAGCATTTATGGGCTCACTGCAGCTCTCCTGACTACAGGGCTGGACTTTGTTCTCATATCCCTGTCCTACTGGGTGATCCTGAAAACAGTCTTTAGACTACCATCTAGAGAAGCCCAGACAAAGGCCTTTGGAACCTGTGGAGCTCATATATGTGTCATCTTGATATTCTACACTCTGGCCTTCTTTTCCTTCTTTACCCATCGCTTTGGAAAACATGTGCCCAGGCACACCCTTATTCTCTTGGCAAACCTCTACTTACTAGTGCCACCTACCATGAACCCCGTTGTTTATGGGGCAAAGACTAAACAGATAAGGATGAAACTACTAGTGCTCTGTAACCATTCAAAATGATCCAAGGGTTACAAAGCAATGAGAACAGGGAGTCCAGAATGGAGAACTAAGCTTAAATGTCATCTGAATTAATCTGGACAGATCATTCTCCAGAACACCTAACCTTTGGATAGAGCTTAAAATATTCATATTTCTGAGTGCTAGCTCCCTAACACTGGGGAACGGGAAACTAAAGGAACCGTTCAGGTTCCATCAAGAAATATCTCAGCATATTAAGGAAATAAACAGTGGAATATCACTCTAACAGCATAGGTGATTTGGGTATCTTTTTTATAATACACAATGCCTCTTCTGTGTCAGTTTGCTATAGACAGGACAAATCCATAAATTCAAGGATTGATTCTAATCCTAAACTTATCATTACATGTAGAGAGCCCAGAATATACAAATAAATATTTGTTTACTAGATAAATGCCTTAGCTAATCAAATAATAAATGCTAATTATTCCAAAGTACTTAGTTTCTTTTCTTTTCAGAAATCATCCCCTAAGCTTCCAAAAAATATCTCCCTCAATATTTCAGTTTAATAAAGATTTTTTTGCTGTTGCACATAATAGAAATTTACCCTGATTAAATTAAGTAAACAAAAAAGCAAGTTTTGAGTAATGTCATGACATCCAAGGATAATTTGAAGATCTATGAGTCAGGAAGGACAAAAGCCAGGCTGCTCTAGGGCCTCAACAGCAGGAAGCATGAACTTCTCTAATGGATTTGGTGATACTATTCTGTCCCACCTGCAGTGATTATGGGACAAGAAATATAATTGCCCATATTGGGTCAGGTTGCTAGACCTGTATCAATCAGTTATATTCCTTCATATTCTGATTTAATAGGAATGAAACTGTGGCAGAGCAATTCTCAAGAGAAGAAATTATGGCAAATAGTCAGGATTATGTTCACTGGATTCATGTGGCTCTTTTCTATAAGCACATGCAATTTTCCTAGTTTAGCTCTTCCCACACCAAACATTCTTGCTAATTGCATTCTACAGCACTTGGCACATTACTTTATCATCTGTAAACCTATCTGCCATAATTCCTGCAGTGTAATCCTTTTTACGTTCTCCTCTTGATTAATAAAAGAGCTAAATTATTTCCTTGGCATCAGACAATGAAAAGGGAGATCATAAATATAGTGTAAATATATGCATGGTCTAGTGGTTGAATTAATTAGATTGAATGCCTTGAAAATACTTTATATCATTCTCTTTATAAATGCACTAGAAGCCAGGTGCATGAAATTCGTGCACTGGGGAGGGTGTTCCTCAGCCCAGCCTGCACCCTCTCCAATATGGGACCCGTTGGGGGATGTCCAACTGCAGGTTTAGGCCCGATCCCTGTGGAATCGGGCCTAAACCTGCAGTTGGACATCCCTCTCACAATCTCATAAAAATGAGATAATGACTTAGAAAAGTATAAAAGCACCATATAAAGACAACTCTTTAAAATGAAAAACACTATTTTTATTCTCCCCTTCCTTCCTTTACAACTTTTATTTAAACTTTGAAATTAATAAAAATTTCACTCCAATTTTCATTTCTTTACATTCAATATTATTTTGTATTGGTTTCAGGTTTTATATTAGTTACAGAATAGTGGTTAGAAAATCATATACTTTACAAAGTGTTCCCTGATATTTCTAGTATCCATCTGGCATCATACCATCATTACAACACTATTGACTATAATCCCTATTTAAGTGACAATGGGTTTACAGGTTACTTTCAGTCTTTCTTTTGTGTTGCTCGTCCGTCCTTTTCTTTCTCAATTCTTCCCTCATTTTCTTTATATAGTATCTCAATTGGCCATCAAAGCTCAGTGAAGGCACTGGGATACGCTTCATCCATTTTACAGACCAGGAAACTGAGGCCAATTCCAGTTGGCTGTGGCACTTGACTCAGCACACAGAAAGCCCTCAGAGCCATGCTCTTTGCGCTTCCTAAGGGGCAGTTGCCCAGCAAACAGAACAAACCTTCCAGTCAGGTTTTCAAGCCTCTTTCTCGAGCACCTCTTCATTGCAGATGCTCCACATTCTTTCCTCTCCCCATCCCCTGCCCCCAATTCTTTACTGCCCCTGCTTCTCCAGAGCAGGTGGAAGGCTTCGCACTCACTGCCTAGGCATGCTCTGCCATGGGGCAAGGCACCGCGGGCTTGCTTTTGGGTCAAGGCAGGAGCAGGAGTTACTGCCTCTGAAGTGTGAATGCCACCTGAGAAAGGCCGGTTAGCACTGGGAGCTTCTCTGAATCGCATCAGTCAGTCCAGTACCCTGCAGTGCAGCACCCCTCCACTGAGGTGGCACCACTCCTCAACCCCCACCTCAGGGGTGAGGGTCCTAGCCCCTCTGCCGGAGTCCTTCCATGCCCCTTGATCCCTGGCAAGGCTCTAGTACCCACCTGGCATCATACCATCATTACAACACTATTGACTATATTCACCATTCACCGGCATCTTGGGGCCACTGCAGAACCTCTGTCTCTCTGCAGATGAGGCAGATTCCCTTGGTCTCCATGAAGCTATGAATCTGTGGCCAGAGGCCAGGTTTGGGTCTCAGCAACCCCCTGCCTGCAATGTTCCCAGGGACCCCCCGGGAGCGCTAGGTGGGTCTGGCCTCACCTTTCCAGGGAGGCGATGCTCCCAGGGACCCTCGGGAGCAGTTAGGCGGGTCCGGCCTCATCTCCCGGGGCGGTGATGATCCCAGGGACCCCTGGGAGCAGCTAGGCAGTCCAGCCTCGCCTCCCCAGGGCGGCGATGAACCCAGACCCTTCCTGTGCAGTCTGGCGCTGCCCACCCCACCGCCTCCCTGGCCATGGGGTAGGCAGCATCAGGGCCTACTCTGCTCCCGATGGACCTGTACCCCCAGAAGCAGGCCATGGTGCTGCCTGCCTGCCTTTGTATGCAAATTAACCGCCATCTTTGGTGGGTTAATTTGCATACTCACTCACTCTGATTGGCTGTGGGCATAGCGAAGGTATGGTCAATTTACATATTTGTCTATTATTCGGTAAGATATGGTTCTAGATTCTATGTCTATACTTGTTCAAAGATGAAAACTAAATAAAGGGGAAAAGAACGACTTTTATACCTTTCAACATTTGTATAGATCTTAATAAGTACTATGCTGTGTGTCTGCCCTGTGCTTTTGAAATAAATTGGTCTA